>NC_051407.1:40383823-40384924 GCF_015228065.2 Penaeus monodon
GACTTAATTCATTTGACAGCATACGTCATTCTTAAAAAATAACGACAAAAAATGACAATAAACATATCGCTGAGAACGTAGTGGATAGATGTTGAATGTGAAAGGGATAGGTGGTGATGTGGAAAAAACAGCTATTTATGAGACTAAAGATTCCTATAACTTGAAATGGCACAACTGTCATCATAAAAAAACTGAACTTAGATAGAGGATAAAAATATTGTTCTAAAAAAATAACGCGTAGAAATGTAAATATAAAAAAGACCATGATTTAGGGCAAATAAATGAACTTAAGAGAAACATTTAAATGATATAGACCCTTAGCGAATCACTCTGGACATGTATGGAAACAAGGGAGTATATACGAATCATCCCTACCGAGTCAAGTGAACACAAAGTATACTTGAGTCACCCTGGACATGTCAAGATATAAAGAAAACGGAATATATGAGCATCTAAAAAGCCCGACAGGAACGATATAGCATGAACGCTGGACACTAGAAGCTCATAGAGGGAAGTTAATGACGACGCGGTGGATATCCGAAAAGAAGTCAAGATGGAATGCTGGTGATCTCGGGATATATAAGAAGGTCTAGTCTGGGAACTTATCTTCAGAAACTATAAATAAGTGACCAAAAGACTGATGGATGGGTTGAATACCCTGTAGTGGAGCAGCTGTTTGCCGGCGATATAGTAAGTAATGAAACATGACAAGATTATTCCGCAGATTTATTGGCGGGAGAGCGTTTAGGCGACATAATCTCGTGTATAAATATACTCTCACTTTAAGAATATTGGCGACTCTTTTCACAAGCGCGTATTTCAGTAGCTTGTGTGCAAAAGCAAGGTATTCCTGTTAGAGATATAATGTAATATGAGACACTCTTGCCTGATTTAATAATGGCTCGGAGTTCTGTTTATAACCAGTGTATTATTCAAGGTCCAAGTCATAAAAGATGTAACGTAATACAAGATGACTTTGACCGTTATAATACAAACCGGATTTATGTTTATAAACAGTTTATCATTCATGGCTGCAAATGCAAAGGGCACAGTAAATTTAGGTATACATCTTCATCTGAATGTTTTGATGTTTCTAGCTTA
>NC_051407.1:40384957-40385334 GCF_015228065.2 Penaeus monodon
ATATATACTAGATTTGAGAACTGACATAATAAAGAACAAGTCGTCCATGATCTCATATCACAATCCCCTTTTTGATCTTTCCTGAAAAAGGGGGAAAAATCTGTTGTCTCGCTCGCAACATAAAAAGGAGAATGATATATTGCCGGTATAAAAATCCCATTCGCTTGAAAGCTTTCAATCCTACATTTGCGCTTTTCCTTCTCTGCCATTTTTATAAACTGAGAGGGAGGGCGTGACGTGGCAAGCGCGCCGGTGATTTTCTCCAGAAATTTGAATGCCATTTTGCACATTCCCCCTTAAGCCCCGACCATAGGGCCATCTTGCAGGAGGAGACACGAGATGCAGTAATCCCAAGCCAGATCCGCGAGGGGGGTCAT
>NC_051407.1:40385420-40385498 GCF_015228065.2 Penaeus monodon
GAGACGCGATAAGAGGGACGGAATGCACAGCCGAGTGTGAGAAAAACAGGGGGCATAAACCTGGATCGAGGGGGTCCC
>NC_051407.1:40386746-40387054 GCF_015228065.2 Penaeus monodon
GTTAGACAGAGAGATAGATAGAGAAGCATCGCATTTCCGGAGAAGCGAAATGAAAGAGAAAAATAGCCAAACTATTCGGACACACCGACCACCACAGGGACAGACCCTGTGGACTTCGGGGAGAGATCACAAAGGGGATCTATCGGGCAGATTGGGCCGCCACACCATTGGGGGATGGCAGAAAGAGGCGAAAAGGGGCCTGGGCGACGGCAGAGAAAAGGGGACACGAAAAAATAAGAAGAGCACAAGGATTAACACACATGAAAAGAACTGGTGGCTGAAGAGGGATTACGGGGCTGCACTGGCAC
>NC_051407.1:40387551-40387992 GCF_015228065.2 Penaeus monodon
TGGACGAAACAGTTACCCAAACCCATCCAATTTTTAAATTTCTTTCACGCGACCCCTACACCGCCCTAGCTACTGTTTACCAGACTGTATAAATAAAAAAGGATCAAACGTCCGAGCGGCTGCCTACAAGACTGGCCACGACGCAGAGTTGCATGTCTACGACGTGTTTATGGCGAGCGAGAACATACGGCCGGAGAAATCTCGGTCGTCAGCTGTGGTCCCAAGACGGCCAAGGGGATCACACTCACTCACATCCGGAATCCGCTCCGGCTCGCAAGCCTCGCCACAAACAAATGACCTTATTAAATAGAACATGCAGATCCCCGCCGGCAGTGCTTAAGGACAGTTCCTCCCCGCGGACGCTGCCAGTTTTGCGGTGAACAACCCGCTGTACTTGTGGCTGTGTGTCTCGAAATAATTTTTGTGGACTGTGAAAAACGC
>NC_051407.1:40388114-40388228 GCF_015228065.2 Penaeus monodon
CACATTCTCTTATGTATACGACGAGGGATAGGCTCTGTAAATTCTTTATGTGCAAATGTTTAAATATCAATGACATGTGATTCCTGCATATCTAGTCTATCTAAATTTTGCAGT
>NC_051407.1:40388701-40388971 GCF_015228065.2 Penaeus monodon
CACACAAGTCCAAGTATGAGAACATTTGCAAACAAACAAAAAACGTGTGGGAGCTAAAAACTATCAATGAATGAAGTTTGGAAGATGACAAAGGCTACCTCTAATTTCCTGTTCGTCAAAGAAGAAAGAATACCATATGTCATGGCGGATTCTCCGACCCTAATTAACCTGTTACATAATTACCTGTCCCATATACTTTTGAATTGATTTTAAGCGGCTGTGTTATACAGAGGTCAGCAATCTCATTGGAAATACTTATCATCTATTCAC
>NC_051407.1:40389021-40389438 GCF_015228065.2 Penaeus monodon
CTGGCTGTAGAAGCTTTCATGACGAATGAAGCACAAGCTCTCAGTGTTTCGAAACTATCTCTTGTACGTAATAACTGGGGATAAATATCAATGAGAAATTAAGATAAAATTGTCAATTTCAAACACAATGATTGAACCTTCTATAAAATCATCACTATGGTGACATCTCGATGCAGCAAAAATGGTAGGGAGGCAATCTGTCAATATTTTTCGGCATTTTAACAAATTGCAGGCTTTGCAAGTTACATCTGATAATATAAAGCTGAAAGTGTTGCATACACAAAATACCAAAACGCCCAAATACCATATCTGTAATACTCCTCCTGGAAGTGTCTGAGTTAAAAGAATCCTGATACTCAGTTTACTCATGAAAGATTTACCACTGTATTTCATAATATTGCAGATTTATTCTTACCC
>NC_051407.1:40389935-40391308 GCF_015228065.2 Penaeus monodon
CCCATTGTTCTCCCAGACATGCAAATCGCACACTCACACGCATCAGGTCCTTTCTTTTGCGTAACGGTTCAATTTTCCCTATTATCAATATACACGACACCCTCTTATCCCGGAAGTTTATTATCTAACCCACTCCCAATCATATTTTTTCTCTCTCTTTCCGGGTTTATAATTTAATTGCTTTGTCCAGTCTGCGAACAGCTTTGAAGTTCCTTATTTCAGCATCCACACCCGCTCGCCCACGCCAGCAAGTATAAGGGATACTGCTGTGTTGATGCCAGGGACGCTCCTCAGTGTATCTCCGCGAAGGCCGCAGGTAATATAAATTATTGATGTGCTCTCATTATGCGATGTATGTATTATTCTCCCGCGAGTGAAATTACACAAGATGTCCATTACGTTCTTTGTGGCGCAAGAGTTACTTTTGTTCCACCTTACTTTAAAAGGCCTTTGATGCAGACTGAAGCTCTGATGGCCCATTACAATATTCCTCTCTGTACATCCCATTTTCTGAAAAGCAAATATACTTAACGCTGCAATTCTTGGAACAGCTGGGCTTAAATATTAGTTCGCGATATTCCTTCCACGCGCCAGTCTCTTAGTGTTATTATCTGCCGTATTGCAACTCCGACGTAATGGAATCCTCTACGCTATATTTTCTGGTGAAACATATTCTGTTCGTAATATGTGTACGTACTGGCCAACGCCGCTTCCTCCGTGCCATAACAAATGACTGAGCGCGATGGCGTGCGAATCATCTCTCATGAGCGTGCCAGACACCAACCCCTTGAACGTAATTATGGAACCTTAAAAACATAAGTGAACTACGTTACTGTGACGAATGATTCCTACGTCACAGTTACGTTTACGTGCATCCCTAGCGCACGCCCACCCGGGTGACGCTCGTGTGGCGTCGTATCCACCACGGCGACCTCCGTCTTGATTAATGAGCTCCTTGTACCCGTCTTCCAGCGACTGACTCCCGACTGAGCGCCTCGCCCTGATAATACTTATAACGAAACTTCCCTTAACTGAACAGAACTTCGGCCGGTTGAGAGGATGCCGAACAATTGAAGTATCTCTCATAAACAATGGCTCTCGTCGGAGTCTGAAAGACGCCTTTTCAGCCTTATTACTCAACTTCAGGTCTCTGTAATTAAGATAAGATCACTTCTCCATATGAAAAGATTTTTTTTTTTTGCTCGGATGAATAAGACAAAACTTTTAAACAATTTTTTCTTCAAATCTACCGTTGATACATTGTGCAGAGAACTCGATTTTTATTCTTCTGACAACGTAATTTTGTTTGCACCACATCAAAAGTATCTCTTAATATATAATGAACCCAACAAACTTTCAAAACAAGTTTGATT
>NC_051407.1:40391858-40392314 GCF_015228065.2 Penaeus monodon
CAGAATCTCAGCAGAACAGCAGGCACGCCAGGCAGAGCTTTCCCGCCGCCGATGACGAATCAGAATGAACTGCGAGTCAGCCCAACATCTGACCTTTAGTAAGCCAGAGGGCAGGTTTCATCTTATCATTTTTTAAATCCTGAATACTTGAGTCAATGAGAAGGTCAAAAGGGAAGCGCATCACTGATGTGACTTCACATTTAAAGGTTAGTCGCACAATGGAAACTATTTTTGATCGTGATTGGATTCAACTCCGGCATCAAAGACCAGACATGAAATAAGCCGGTCGTTTTGAAAAGAGGCGGAAACTCTTTGGTAACTATAGTGTAAAATGCTAATGTACATATCCAACTAACGATATTTTTCCTTTGTAAAAAAAAAAAAAAAATGACGGTAACAAGACTTGGTGCCCTCCCCCCGGGGCTCACTCTGGAATTAACAGTCGTTCCTGTCTAA
>NC_051407.1:40393254-40393670 GCF_015228065.2 Penaeus monodon
CCATGCTAATGCCTCCTCTCTCTCTAACTCTCCCTCTCCCCGACGGGTCCAGCGCCATGCTGCCGTGCCCCATTTCCATTCGGCAAAACTTCTAGTAACTTTGCGACGCTGTTACACTGCAATGAAAGCAAAATGGCCATCCGTCCGCTCTGAAACGGACCCCGGAATAAAGAGCGATAGACGAGAAAACACAAACTACACATTTCCACTACGCTGACTACACTTAACTGTCCCAACACGACCATGCTCTTCTTCATCGTCTGCAACATTCGCAATGTGGGTCACTGGTCTGACCTCGGATCTAGGAGTGTCAATGCATCCGCGAGTGTCACCTAGCATCACGCAGACGGAGGCAGTGGACAGGAAAAAAATGCGACCGAGCAATATGACTGCGTGAGAAACTCTTTTAATTTCCT
>NC_051407.1:40394474-40394962 GCF_015228065.2 Penaeus monodon
CTGCATGAATGAACATTTCGCACCAGTTAGCCTGGCACACCATCCTCACTTTCAAAAGAAGGAAGGAAAGATGAAAAAAAAACCCTACGACCTACTTAAGAGGACCGTTCAGCCACCAAAATAGGCCTTTTTTCCAGAGACATTACCCAACCACTCTTCAGGCACTCGTAGGCACACGTAGTAGGACACGAGCTTGGAATCAATTTTCTTACCTGCGCGTGGGAATCCCGTGTCTGTTACAGTGAGCATCTGTTCTGGTGGGAATCTGTGGTCAGGTTTTCCGGTGATATTTTTACGTCTGGAGGGCATAAGGGTGACATACTGCGTTGGTTTATTTGTGTGTTCTATGTGCGTGGTTCTATGTGTCTTTTCGATATTTCAATACTTATATCCTGATATGTACGTATGTTGAATTTTGTATTAATCACTTCGCTCCCTTTCTCTCTCCCACATCTTATCCTTTACTCCCCCTCTCTCAAAATCTTTAT
>NC_051407.1:40395078-40395376 GCF_015228065.2 Penaeus monodon
CTCAGCCTTATCCCCCAACCCACCGACGTCTTGGTTGATAATCTTAATCACAATTACTACAAAAACCGCCGAGTCAGGACGAGGCAGCATTTCTCAGACAGTTTGAAGTTCATTTCATTAGAGAAGACGTGACGGCGTCGATGTCATTATGAAGTCTGGTTAAAATTCGTCTATCAAAGGGAGGGAAGAGTGACTCTCTAATTACAGCGTCTTGCTGCTTAGAGCTGCTGGGCGCGCACTGGTTCTCCGGGTCTTGGGCCTTCGCGGTCCGGCCCGGCGCACGCCTCGCCGGACCGCT
>NC_051407.1:40395871-40396150 GCF_015228065.2 Penaeus monodon
CCCGACCCTTGGCACTTACCCCACCCCTGACCCCCCCCCCCTTCCACCAACCCTTCACACCCTCATTGCCTTCCCCCCAACCGCATCCACACTGATCATGACCTGAATCTTGAGGTGGGAAACAAACTCATCAGCGGCGGACGAGGTCACGCTGACAGTTGGCTATTCTCGGGATGGATATCACTCTCGATACAAGATCAATACTTCATCGCCAGACTCGTCACCCTCCGCGGCCTAAGTGGAGGGGCATTTGCGTGACGGGGAAGAGTCACGCTCGCT
>NC_051407.1:40396393-40397050 GCF_015228065.2 Penaeus monodon
AGTGTGTGCAGTGGGTGTTTCTAAATTATGCAATTGAACAACAGCCTATGGTGTCTTCCAGACAAAATAAAATTGAAAATAAAACTGCATTGAAAAATCCTCTGGTCGTAAGAGGTTATCTGAACACCGGCCTCGGTATCTTACTAAGGCTTTTGGCCTTTAAGGCTTCTTTTTTAGAAGGTAAGATTAAATAGAGATCTTTCCTTTCATAGCCGTCGACTGTCAAACGTCGTATCAATAAAACGCATTTAAGAAATTCAAACAGCGTTTTATCTAATGTTTAAATGTATCATTACTGCAGGAAATTTACTCTCCCTTTCTTTCCTTTTGTGAAAGGATGAAAAGATTTTTTTGTGACTTCAAGATCTTCCTTTAAAGTTCGGTTTGAGGGTAAACATCACAAACAAAAATGAAGAAAAAAAAGATAGAGGAGAAAGAGAGTGAAGGGCCCTTGTACTTCTTTGAAAGCGATTTTTTGCGTTTTTGTGTTTAAGGGAGACATGCGCGCACTGACTCATGTCTGGCTCCGTCTTGCACAGCGCAGCCCACCGAAAGCTTGCAATTGCATCGGGCTGATACGTGGACATAGAGAGAATAGGAGAGGAATTGTGGCAGACACATGCAACGATGCACAGATACACATCCATGTATTGTGAA
>NC_051407.1:40397162-40397996 GCF_015228065.2 Penaeus monodon
AGTAGTTGACAGAATAAACAGAGCTGAATCTCAGACACTGATTAAGAGTGAAGTGTTTCTGAAAGAAGTCAAGTGGTCAACACCATGAAGTAACTGATTAATGTGGAGGTAAAACGTGAATATAATAAATGTGTTTATCAATTGCTAGTTAATAAGGAGGTAACACACGAATATAAAAGTTGATCATATTAAGAACTAGTTAACGAAGTGATAAAACACGAACAGGATAAATGCGTTTATTAATGGTTAGTTAATTAACATGGGGGTTAAACGCGAATGTAATAACTGCGTTCAATTAATGGCTAGTTAACAAGATGATCAAACGCGAATATAATAAGATCGGCTATTAATGGCTTGCTAACGAGGCGATCAAAAGCGACTGTAATAACTACGTCTATTGAAGCTAGCTCACAAGGACATCAAACGCGAATGTATTGAGTTCGTATATTAATGGGTAGTTTACAAAGAGATCAAACGCGAATAAATGAATAAGTAAATTTATCGGTGGCTAGTTAACACGGAGATCGAGGTAATCCAAGTCTCGATAAACAGGATCTCCTTTCATAGGGGCCACTGCTCCATGCATTAAACACGAAGCAACGCCAAGTAAACAATGCTAGTGATAAGCAGATTAGGCAAAATTTAACATGCATAAGCACAAAGGGCTTCAAAGAAAAGGGTTTGCCGACTTCGCAGAATATAGAGGACTCAAAGCTTCCATCTAAGTAAGCGATCATCATGATTCTGCTGCCTCGGATGTACGACAACAGAGCAGAGGATAAGGCACTCAACTCAAGGAATTGTTGATAACGAGATGGAAGTGTTACAAACGTA
>NC_051407.1:40398450-40398666 GCF_015228065.2 Penaeus monodon
CGACACAGAAAAATACTGCGTCCGAAAAGAGATAATAATTGTAATGGAAAATAGTCATAATTTTGATGAGCCAAAGATTAAGTCAGATGAAGTTTTAAGAGCCTCGTAGTTCGGGCCAGTTACACGAATGATATGGCCAGATAAACCGAATAAACTGCTCCATTTATTACCCGAACCATATCCGTAAATCACATCAACTTAGCCGCGATGCCACTT
>NC_051407.1:40399479-40399733 GCF_015228065.2 Penaeus monodon
GCAACTCTCTCGCAAAAAAAAAAAAAAATTACATCAAACACCACACCACGAAACGAGATATCACAGCATACAGAGTCTCTGCAATTGCACACACTGTTGCAGCGCCACCCCACCCCTGTCTCGCCATGGATCAGGGATTCGCCCAGATCAACAACATTCTATCCAATAATATATACGTAGTATTTATATGAAGCCGATACATAATTTCCTAAAGAGAATCTGAATATCGGTAAATTAAATGCCAATAACGAGGG
>NC_051407.1:40399787-40399899 GCF_015228065.2 Penaeus monodon
GGGAAGAAAACGGCACGGGATATATTTCAGCAAATATGAAAGAAAGCTTTGAGGTTGCAGTTTGGATATCTGAAGGATTAGGCGAGGAAAGTTCCCGTATGCAAAGATATAT
>NC_051407.1:40400281-40400435 GCF_015228065.2 Penaeus monodon
AAATAGCGGAGTAGAGAAAAGAGAAAGAGAAACTCTTGGAGGAGGAGCGGAAGGATGTCAGCGTCTTTAAGATCCTTTCTCAATTCAATCCTTCTGCCCTTCTTCTCCCCATCTATCTATTCCCCTCCTTCGCTTTCTCCGGTTTCCTCACGTC
>NC_051407.1:40400469-40400743 GCF_015228065.2 Penaeus monodon
ACGCATTACTCTTCCATTACCTTTCTTTGCGTCACTCATCTTCAATGTCTTTGCTTCCCTTCTTCGAATTTTCTCCGTCGTCCTTCCCATTGTTCCGACCTTTGCGTCGTTCTTTCACATTTCCCTTGTTCTCCCCTTCTCGTCTACCCTTTCTTCTCCTTCCTTCCCCTCTTCCACCCTCTCTCTTCCCGCGACCTACGCTGTTCTCCTCTTTCGCTAGCATCCGTTCGTTCCCCATTTTACCGTTTTACCTTTTCCTTTCTTTGTTAAATGA
>NC_051407.1:40401378-40401526 GCF_015228065.2 Penaeus monodon
TCTGCCAAAGGTAGATAATCAGTCAATTATTCGTAATCGTTTCTCGCGGGGAAGAAACTTTGGCTATTAATTATCAGAAATTATTCTTCAATTCACAGACAAAGGAGAGGGGGCGACAGGGAAGTGGGGGATACAGATAAATAAACAA
>NC_051407.1:40401957-40402230 GCF_015228065.2 Penaeus monodon
CTAACCCGACAGACAGACAGGCAGAGGCAAAGAGCGAGATACAGAACAACAAGGGCGAATGAGAGAGCAGCGAGAAAGTCAGGCAGCTCGCCCGGTCAGCCATTAGCCTCGCTCTCTCAGACGAATTGCTAAATAGGTGCTAATTTCAACGCTTCTCTCACTTAGGAAGCGCAAAGGGAAGCTTTAGCAGAGATGATGAGCCGGAGTTCGTTCGCGGAGCCTCAAACGTCTTATTTCTCCTCGGTGCCAGGCGAACGGGGTGGACGGGGATGA
>NC_051407.1:40402366-40402850 GCF_015228065.2 Penaeus monodon
CCCTTCCTCTGTCTGTTTGATAGTCCGTCTGTTTATATCCGCATGTACACGCGCATTAGCCACAGTGCCTAGTGTGGCTGGCCATGATATCGCGCCCGATAAAGCGCGTCCAGGGGCGTCGAGGCGCGGCACGTCGGGCGCAAGGCAGACGCTTCCGTACAAAAAGTCCTCCACATCTAAACGATCACTTTAAAATCCTCCGAGCACAGCAGTTTGTCATTCATCTAAAAAGTCATTTCTATTCGGAAGAAAGTGAGCCAGTGACTCTAACTGTGCCAATATTTCACCGTGACGCATGGGGAGATCTTCCAAATGTGAACAGTGCCGAAGAAGTGTGGTGTAGGGAGAGGGAAGAAGGACGGAGAGGAAAAGGGGAAAAAGTCAGTTTCGGACTGCACGACTACGAGCGGGCATTGTTGTGCGATGGAAGTACAGTGGGGCATGAAGAGGACCTTTGCCGTGGGGTTAGGACTGGTTTCCAATG
>NC_051407.1:40404617-40405133 GCF_015228065.2 Penaeus monodon
TCCGTAAATATTTCAGTTCATCATTTTCAAGCCATCGATCTAGAGATATATAAAAACGAAAGGCTCAAGAGAATAATAACCCCCACCAACCACCCCCAGCCGAGTCCCACACCCCCTGGGCCTCCTTGATGATAGACGCCAGGATGATTCTGACAGACTGATATATTCCAAACGAGAAAAAAATGCGCTGCTGGTAGAGGGAGGCGAGAATGGAAGACGAAGAGGAGGCAGAAGGGAAACCGACTCCGGGACGATTGACTCTTTCATAAATCTACTACGGAGGCATTTTGCTTAGCGTGTGCCCCTCTCCTTCTCCCCCTACGCCAATTTCACAGCCGTCATACTCGGTCAGCTGCCGTCTTTGTTCGCTTTATTATAAGCAGCATGTAAAGAGGTATTAGGGGCAAGGAGAGGCAGGTCGGAAGCTTCCTTTCTAAAGAATTTGCGCTGGATATTGTAATACGATAATAATTCAGAATCAGAATCAAATTAATCACAGAATAAAGTGCCCAACTT
>NC_051407.1:40405672-40407215 GCF_015228065.2 Penaeus monodon
CCACGACTGCAATTAAAGCTATTGGCATGTTTTTAATCTCTTGAAAGCTTACGTCATGAATTATTCACAGTACAAAAATAAAACAACACACAAAAAGTTGCAGTAAAATCTCAGCACTTAGTAGCGCCCGGAAATACCTGGAAAAAATAACTTCTCTTACCAATTGCTTATAAAATCACTAATACAATACCTCCCAAAGGATTGGATTTCAACTTTGTGTTTACGTCATTTAGTCGCGATCTTGTTCAAATTTCTAAACTATTATTTCTTAATTCATCTACTCCGTATGATCCTCACATTTATCTATTATTTCCTTTCACTTTCAGTATATCTAGAATCTGTTTTAGCTGAACATCACACACCATTCCTCCATTTCCTCATTCTGAACTTCCTTTACCTTCAACCTCCTCATTTCCCCTCATCATCATTTTCTACCTTCGTTATCTTCACCCTTACTGTCTTTCCATCCTTCTTTTCTCACATTCGCTGCTTCCGTTATGACTTCCATGTTTCGTCTTTCATTTTCCCTACATTCACTATCTTCGCTCTCCTTATTTCCCTTCCGCCATCCTTTTCCTCGTTCTCATTTACTCTTCCGCTCTTTTTCTCATTCTCTGCCTTCATTGCCTGCATCATATATCCCCGCTACCATTTTTTTCTTATCCCTGCTTGCATTGCCTTAAACCTCCCTATTTACCCAAATCATCTTTCCTCTCATTCTCTCCATCTATTATTTCCCATCATCGTCCTTTTCTTCATGCTCTGTTTACACTATCTTCACCTTTACTGTTTCTTTCTCCTCCTTTCTCTCACTGCCTTCATGCTTATATATCCCCTTCATCGTCCTTTTCTCTCTACTTTCCTCCTTCCTACTCTTTCTCATTCACTCATTTTTTTTACCTTCGCATCCTCGATCCTCACTCCAACGTCGGCCCCAAATCTGGCTCACGTAAGAGTGTCTCCACTGATTTTCGCAAGGCTTGGTGTGGAGAGTGTGGAGAGTGCCTCATCCAGTGGGAAGAGAGTGCCACACACCTTACATGATACCACACCTAATGCCCACACATGAGGCCTCTGTCAAAAGGCATACTTACGGACGCGTCGCTGTCAACTTATGCGAACAAATGTCGGTCTTTTTCCTTTATTAGGTTTATCTTTTTTTAAGGACAGAGAGGGAAACGGAGAGAGAGAAAAAAAGAAGACGGGGAAAAAACAATATATATGAGAATATGTAGGGAACACTATTGCCAGGCCGGTCTCGAAATTTCCATACTAAAGCCATTGGTCTTTATGCACGAACTGGCGACACTTACGACGGGGTGGAGGAAGGGGAGGGGAAGGATGCCGGGCAGGATTTTTTTTTTTTGTCAATTCCTCTTCCTCTTCTTTTTCTCTTCTTAATGTTTTCTCGTCCTTTTTCCCCTCGGGTAAAAGTTGAAGACGTTCTCCCGAACTCGCGGAGCCTCCTGGGTTATTGTACTTTGATATTCTAGTGATCATTTTTATATGAGGCGTATATCTTTGTCCGGTCTTTTTTCTGGCT
>NC_051407.1:40407242-40407388 GCF_015228065.2 Penaeus monodon
GTGTTCTTTTATTGTTCTTAGATAACTTATTTTTTGTTACTAGTTCTCTCTATTGTTTTTCCCCTTTTTCTTTTTTTTCCATTAACCTCGTTGTTGTCTTCTCATTTCCACATTGCTCTACTTACTTCTCATATATTCAGTGCACG
>NC_051407.1:40407848-40408591 GCF_015228065.2 Penaeus monodon
AGGATTAAGGACAGCCGTTTCACACACAAGATCAGACGCTGAGCAGATATACTACAGACCGAGAAAAATATAACTAGCCCCCACCCCCCCTCCCTCCCTCAAGCCCGGGTGGGGCGGGCGGGCGGTGAGCGTCTAGGTAACAAATGAGGCGCGTCGGGGATGACTAAGGAGGACTTAATACTGTGAGCACTGCCATGGAAACGAGTCAGAATCTCTGCTCTTATATATAAACTCGGGGCAGTTTCACCTTCAGCCGTTTCGGTACTAAAAATTTGCCGTTTTTTAAGTAGTTTTCGAGTAGATTATTTCTTCTCACTGTCACTGATGTATTAGCAGTATGTGTACACATACGCTGGCAAAATATGTACAGGCACAAAGAAAAATATATCTGCACAGGCAAACTTAATATAAAAGATAAAGTTGTATTCACTGGGCAAGGACAGCACGGTGTGCTCATTTGCGTGCATGCTTGGAGAGAGAGGAAGGGAGAGTAAGTATAACACCTAAAATCCCTTTAAAAAAGTCAATCTGAACAGCGGGCTACAAATGAAGGCGTCCAGGCGTCTTGGCAGATATTGGGTGAGAAGAATACCATATCGCGGCCCCGGCAAGGATCCCTGGAGTCCGCGAACCGACCAGGGACTGTTCGGACTCCTGCTTGCCGCTGCACTCTATCAGTGAGGGAGGTGAGATGGAAGGAGGGAAGGAGTACTTCGGGACCTTCTTTTCTTTTCGTTCTTTAT
>NC_051407.1:40408667-40408890 GCF_015228065.2 Penaeus monodon
TCCTCTCAGCGCCTCTCCAATATATCCCTTTCGTTCTACCGTCCTCCTGTCCTCCTCCTCTCTCTCAGATCCGAATCGCTAATGCCATTCGTGCGCAATATGCATTCGTCCAAGCAGATTTCTCTTGTTGGGATTAAGCCTCAATGCACCCAAATGCGATGGGAATAACTCAAGACATATTCTATTGGAGGGAAATCCTGCCGAGTCATTAAGGTTACTTATG
>NC_051407.1:40409896-40410016 GCF_015228065.2 Penaeus monodon
AAAATGAAAACGGTAAAATATCACAGTTCAAAATAAAACGCAAGTATGAATTCACATTTGCAATAATTACTGTGAACAAAGTGGCAATTCAAAATCCCCGGATTTTCTGATAGCAACAAA
>NC_051407.1:40410062-40411201 GCF_015228065.2 Penaeus monodon
GTAGTTTGTATCCATCAAGCGCTTCGAACTTTTTCACTCTTCACTCTTCACGATATAACACGCACACTATTATTCACAAATTACCCTGTAAATGCTTTTGGAGGGGTACCTATGGAATTCATAGTAGTAGTCATAGACGATGCGTGAAATACATAACCACATACCCATCTCTATATCATTTTTTTCCATCTCTACGTTATGCTCCACATGAAATACACACGAACAAATCCATCTTTACATATATCTTTCTATCTATATCTTTACATATTCCGACACATTTTTTTTTTTCTTCTGACGATTCAACCTCCCCGTTACAGATCAAACTACAGACGAACGCGCCGTGCAAAAACTTTTCCATTCTACAATTTGCTAAAAAGCTTCAGTTTCCCAACGGAATAGAAGCGACATTTCTGCATCAATCCCAGCGTTTCAACAAGACAGAAGGAGCCGTAGAAGATGTCTCCAGAAGAGAATATATTTCTCCGAGCCATCTCCACAAAAACACGCTAAAGCCATTGTCATTGCAAAAGTACGTTACGTTGGAGCAACAGAAAATATAAAAATTACATCAGCTAAATGGCAAAAGCGACATGAAGAAACAGGCTTAAATCATATATACGCTATATTCATGCTGGCGTATTAAAAGAGAACAAAGGCCAATTCGCACCAGGGAATCGAGTCACTTCCCCCTTCCATGCTCTTTTGTGCTTCCACTCCACAGTATAAAATCAAATAGATCCCCCTCTTGCTTTAACGATTTCAAGAAATAAAAATACGATTGAATTATCTTTAGAGTAAATCAGTAACAAATTTCCCAGAATAAGCGTCCGCATTTAAATGTACAAAATCACAATTATACGCGTAAGCCAAACAACTTCACACACCCTTAAATCAAACAGTACCCGTGTCAATATCAACATAAGCACTGAACAGCCAGCAAATACTATTCAAAAGGGGGTCACAGATACATGAAGTCGGAGGGAAAATATAACAAAAGACGGTGTGCCTGGCGAACAAAAGTGGGGCGCGAGTGTGACAAATCCCCAGTGCTCGGGCGGCAGGCGGAGGTGGCGGCTTGACAAACACGCTGTCGCCATGAATGAGGGGACCCTAATACGGTAACACTCACGAGCAAACTG
>NC_051407.1:40411221-40411305 GCF_015228065.2 Penaeus monodon
GTGTTCTGCTTTATAGAGGAAATTACAAAATCAGGGGATCGACGTGTGTTTTGGGGATGAAGGAAAGAACTGGGAGATGGAAGG
>NC_051407.1:40411799-40413158 GCF_015228065.2 Penaeus monodon
CAACGCATAATATTCACAGAATATGCTTTACTTCACAAAGAAACGCGAGCACTACACCGACCCAGTGGCAGTATCAAATGCACGATTTTTGCGTGGCAAAAGTACCTAACCTGCGTGCTCCCTTTCGGAAGTGAGGAAAAGGTGAAGAGATCGGCGCTGTCACACTTGCCGAGCATTAGTCTCCCGCTTAACGTAAACGTCACAACACGATCTGGTCCCGCGAAGGCAAAAAACCCGCGGCGGGAATGTTAACCTCATTTACATAAGCTTACGCATTGCCCTGGGCCGAGGGATGGACGCCCCACCGCTAAAAATACACGCCGGATCGCCCTGGCAACCCGGCCCGCGCAGGAGGGGATCACTCCATCATGTGGGATCATGTTGACGGATCAACACGTGACACTTATGGCGACTTCCCCGCTTCGGCCGGAGGGGGGGGGGGTAAGGGAAAGGAGAAGGAGGGAGCAAGGGAGTGGGGGGCGGAGGAGGGAAGTGGGGAGGGTGAGAATGGAGGTGTTCGGGCTGTTTAGTAACAGATGTTCAAGCAAGAAAACAGAGGGAGGGGGCTGAGCGCAACTGCAAAAGGATTACAGTAATACATCTTAATGCGACGAAGAAACGTATTTTAATGTGACTTTCTAGCGAGCGGATTTCAGAAGATATCTCCGTGGCATTGCGCAAGAAGCATTTTCTTGCGTGAAACTTTGCAATGCGTTTCTTTCTGATTTTTTTTTTATGTGACTGAATAGTATGTACATTTTTAACCAGGGATAACAGCTACCAGTTAAAGCTTCCACAAAATTTATTTGACCCGTTGCACGGTAAATAATCGGGTCCCGATAGAAGCATACATATAAAAGTACAAATATGACTGCACAATATAAAAACAAAGCAAAGGACAGCAAAATACGTAGAAACGAGACGTGACACAATGAATTTAGCATAAATATACAGGGAGGAGAAACAATAACAACAACACTTACAGCGGGACCGATGCCAAGGATGATACTCTTGAATGGCTCCATCCTCTCTTTCTTCCTTTTATTTCCGTGAATAAAAATGCGCTCAAATTGGCTTGAGCGCAATCAAGCATTTCGAAAGCTGAAACAAAGGGATTCGCAGTCGACGGCCATCGCTTCCAATAAACTCGGCAACGTTTCCAAATTCTGGATTTCTGTTGGCTGTTGTCGAAATTAAATAAAACGCAGTGAAGCAATAGACATCCATATAAATATCGGAAATATTAACAAAAATATAGCTATGAAATGAAAAGAAAATACGAAAGAAACAAGTCGAAGTAATAGCTTTAAAAATGTTCACCCACTTTTCGGGCGAAGATTTTAAAGGTGAAACCGGCTC
>NC_051407.1:40413579-40413834 GCF_015228065.2 Penaeus monodon
TGCAAACATCCCCAGATCCCAGAAATGCAAAAGCAGCAAGCTTAGTTAGCGCTGCGCCCGTTCATGGCAAGGCAGCCTCACAGCTTCTTGTTTAAATATCTAAATATTAAATCTCGCGTGCCATGGGCTGATGCCTTCCGTTCCTCGTTTGCTTGTTTGCTGACGCGACAAACTATCCCGCGCTCCCGTCATCAAGGATTCCGATTCGACTTAGCCAGTAAGGTTTGATATATAGGATCGGGGCGAGAGAGAGAG
>NC_051407.1:40413861-40414049 GCF_015228065.2 Penaeus monodon
CGAAATTGGTTCGAGTGTTTCTGGCATTTATATTCATCTTGCATCATATTGCAGACTAAAATCTGGGCGGAGTACCAGCTGAGTAAGCTCTGTAAAATTTATTAGCATCTGCAGACTATCACGTCGAGAGGGAAGGCAAGGCGGGCGCGGGCCAAGGGGAACGCGCTCAGGGTGCTGTTTTAGAAGGG
>NC_051407.1:40415107-40415639 GCF_015228065.2 Penaeus monodon
ATATCCCACACGAGAAAAGAGATCCTAGAAGTGCACCCACGCGTGTCGCCCCCTTCCCCCCCCCCCCTCCTAGTGCGCAACACTGATTTAAGTCTCCGCATTTTCAGGCTCGCCGTGTGGAGATCGCATTTTCAAAGCCGTTCTTGAGGCTGGAGGTGATTTATCGATAGTCTCTATTAAAAGCAAGCGGCGTTTTATTGTTCCTCCTCGCCTCTTCCTCTCTTTCTTTCAATACATAGTTGTTGCTTTTTTCAAAGTGAATAGCGTAATACTGCAACACTGGAGATGACAGTTAAATTCATATCACATACACGCCAAGATGTGTATCATTGCGTCACAGTTGTGTTGTATGACAGCATAAAGTCACATGAAATTAATGTTGGTTGTGTTGCAAATGTGATTTTTGCGTGTCATAGGACATTGCGAGCATGAAAAAAGTGTGAATGTGACGGAGTCGATCGAGTCAGTGTGGGATGACGTGATATCAATTTCATATGGCGATAGCTAACACGTCTCTGGATCGACTTGTTTG
>NC_051407.1:40415754-40415859 GCF_015228065.2 Penaeus monodon
AACACAGAAAAACACCCGCGCGTGTATACCGTAAATACGAAAACTCACACAGTATTGACGCACAGACTTGTACAAACACACTAATACATATAAGTGTATCTACTC
>NC_051407.1:40415917-40416598 GCF_015228065.2 Penaeus monodon
TACGAAGCAGCACCGAGCCCGGATACAGACCTACATAACGGAGACTCTCTTAATACTTTGAAATGGATAACTCCGGTATGCAAATAAGATCAAAGATCGTCAGTAATGGCCATTAATTTCAAGCTGAGGAAAGGGGAGAGGGGAAAGAGGGGAGGGGGAGGGGGTAGTGAGGAATAGGAGGAACGGAAAGGGAGGGCAGGGAAGCGCGGAGAAAGGCTAGGGAGTAGGAGAGGAGGAGGAAGGAAGGGGGAGGGGGAAAGAAGGAAGAGAGGGGAGCAAGAAGGGGAGAGGAAGGAAGGGGGGTGGGAGGGGAGGAGAGAAGACAGTAAGGGGAGAAGGAGGGTGAGAGGGAGGACGGGGAGTGGGAGGGGAAGCGGAAGAAAGGGGGAAAGTTGGAGAAATGTGGAAGGAGGAAGAGGGAGCTATAAGGAGAATAAGAGAAGCAGGAAAAGGGGAAGAGTTAAAGACGGAACAGAAGAGGGAAAAAGGGGAGGGGTGATAAAGTGGAGGGAGGGGCGGTTGAATGTGATTGATAGTCTTTCTAAGACTTGGAGGGCTGCGAATTCCGCTGGGAAGCCAGGCCCAAAGTTCCGTCTACAACCTCTGGCTTTTCCTCTCTCTGCGCGCAACCTGATTTACGCGAATCCGCGAGTTCGGAGGAAGACCACTATTTCACCCACC
>NC_051407.1:40416697-40417463 GCF_015228065.2 Penaeus monodon
GCTGTGGGTATTTAGTCTCTGAATATGGGTATCGAGACGGGTATATAATGTTCATTACGCCTAATTTTTTTCAGAACTAATAAATCTTATCAAAAGGTTGATAATCATATAATAATAAAAACACAGAGAGATAATTAACCAAGATAAACAATAATAAACGATTTATATATATTGTAAATATTTATCTACAACGAACGCCCTGAAGCAAGCAATCTTGATAAACGTTGCTCGACAAAATCCTACTCTAATCTCCCCTCGACAACTTCGTCCACGTGTTCGTATTATGCTTTATATGCAAAACAGCGTTACGATCAAAGCCTTGGGAAGTTTTGAGCTATTGATCAACTATACAATATCGTGTGTACTTTAGATACAGACTCGGCAAACTTTAGGTCTCGCTTCCCCAACTTATGAAATAAGATTCAAACGGTGAATTGAGAATCTGGTTTGCTTGAAACAAGTACCATTCTTATGAAAAAATAATTGTGTAGGTTAATTCTAAATTACGTTTCATCAAAATGCTGATGGTTAACATACTTGAAAATGTAATGTTGGGGCTAATGTTGGCTTCATTATCCGGGATTCGACCGAACTATCTAAGAACTGAATAGTGTGGGCCATATTAGTATGTTTCTGACATCATTGACAAATGAGCTTCACATTGCCTCATCCTAGTTCCGGAGGTTCAAGGAGTCGCGTCAAGAACCTCCAAGGAGTTATGGAAGGATTCCGTATCACAGTTCTCAGCAAATGAGGGTGTCAAGTG
>NC_051407.1:40417523-40417779 GCF_015228065.2 Penaeus monodon
TCCCCTCTGAGCAGCCATTGTCAGAATAAAGGGCTTGTGCTGCGATGAATGACCCGCGATAAAGACAGTGTTTAAAACAGAAAATGTCCTAATGAGATAATCTGTTATCATGAGCGCGAGATAAAAGTGGAGTCTGGAAAGCAAAAACGCGCGACGTCAAAAAGTTTTGCGTGAGAGATGGAAGAGCAAATCACACTCATCTACCAGCCTAATAGGAAGCTCCGGGATGAAGGGATGGAGGCAGGGAATAGAAATG
>NC_051407.1:40417836-40418196 GCF_015228065.2 Penaeus monodon
GACTGTGGTTGCGTATGCCCCCTCTAAAAGACAATGCTAAAATATTTTTGATGGGTTTCTCCTTGCGGGCGCCTATTCGCAAAAAAGAAAAGAGTAAAAAGTTAGAAGCTATAGACCCTACATACGAATTCTCCCCCAAGATGTCTTTGATGGGATTCGAAAACACGACGCGCCATCGTCTGTTTCCTTTCCCTCTCATCAGCGCCACACACAAGCAGATCGTAAAAAACAAGTGACGCACAACAGAACCATCAAAAATATCAAATCCCGGACAACATCAACAATGTAGGATCAAAGGCAAAGACACAGAGAGGGAAATCCGTCGAGAAAAGGGGAGGGACGCTGGCTGGCCCAAGGAAA
>NC_051407.1:40418228-40418402 GCF_015228065.2 Penaeus monodon
TCCGACCGCCTGCAGGGAGAGAGAGAGGAGAGATAAGAATGTGGAAACCCTGGGAAGATGCGTAAGAGGGAATGGGATGGAGAGGAGAGATGCAAGAGAAATAAAGATAAAGCAGGAAGAGGTACATCGAATGATATATGAAGGGATAGATGGAGGGAGAGACTACAGAAGTGA
>NC_051407.1:40418506-40419849 GCF_015228065.2 Penaeus monodon
CTGATACACATACAGCAAGAGCTGAGTGTCCACTCAGTTCGTTTGATAAACACTGAAGAGGCCACAAACGTGTTTGTTCCGCGTATGAAACGGCAGGCTGGTGCATCAGCCACTCCATTTACTCATCGAGTGAATGAAGGGTCTCGTTTCCAGGGGAAGATCACCAATTTTGTCGAAAGCGAGAAGGACAAAAGACAACTGCCGAGCTGAAACTTGAGTCCGTCGTTGGGAGCCCTATTGCCTCTCCGCACAGAGAGAGTAGAATGACTGATTGCATCGCATTTTTCCACTTCACAAGGTTTCTCATGAAGGCTCTTACTGACTGAGCTCTAGCCAGTGACCTGGAATTTATGTTGCAGACGCAACAGTACAAAGCAATTGATCGCGCGAACCCACCCTGCTCCCCGCCCTGATAAAAGGCTCAAATGGCTTCTCGTTCCCGCAGCGGACGTCTTGCCTTCTCGTGGTGAGACCATGGCAGAGGCTGCGAGGGAAATGACTGGTGGTTTATTCATGGGCTTGGACCGGCCGGGGAGGCTTTAGGTATATCTTGCAATACTTGAGAAAAATGACACACTGAGAGCC
This sequence comes from Penaeus monodon, assembly GCF_015228065.2. Lineage (NCBI taxonomy): Eukaryota > Metazoa > Arthropoda > Malacostraca > Decapoda > Penaeidae > Penaeus > Penaeus monodon. The sequence continues at coordinate 40,419,092 of NC_051407.1, forward strand.
CATCTCTTGACGTTCCTAAAGTTGTTTTATTGCCAATGTGCCGAATATCCTTCAGGGGAAAAAAATCAGACAGGAAATGTCGCTGAATTTATGTTTACCATCTGGCGAAATATTTGCTCTGCAAATATAAATTATTACCTTCTGACAAATACAAAATGTAAATCAACGAATACCATCTTTAACCTCGGATAAACTTTTTTTTCCGTAAATGACTATGAAAGCATCCTCCAACAACTGCCCTGTACACGCCAGGGGAACAGCGCCCAGTGCAAGAGCGACTTAGCGGGGCAGGTGCGCGGAGGCCTGACTTATGCATCGTCTCTCTAGCTGAAGGTGTAGCGTAGGACACCTGGATGTTATATGGATGAGCAAGCGGCCAGCCTGACAACCTCTGCTACCGATCCCGTCTTAGGCCTATTCCCCAAGGCTGTGGAGGCGTATGTCGTGCCTGGGCATTCGAACAAACAGCGCTAAATATTCTCACGTTCGTGGAAATCGGTGCACGAATTGATGTACACAACTAAGCTTAAAATGACTGTGCATTTGTAATTATCTGTAGCAAACCCAAGGCGCGAATGCCATTCCCAATAATAGGATATATGCAAGGATTTCAGGCTGAAAATCACAACGGTGATGTATTATTAGGCAAAACATCGGAGGTGGTAGAATATTTCTGAACATTTTTAAACCGAAAACAAGTCAGCTACTGCCTTTTTCTTTTTCGTTGTTTAATTATCTTATAACACATGATTAGTAAT
>NC_051407.1:40420130-40420658 GCF_015228065.2 Penaeus monodon
GCCGTCGCTATATATGCATACGGGAATATCTATTCCCCTCTCCACTGAGCACTCAAAGATATATGGATAGAGACAGCGAAAAACGCTATGCATGATCTACACCCGAAATGCGTAATCCGCGAGAACTCCTGCCATAGCTTGAACATTCTTCATTATAAAACTGTCGGCCTTAGTACGGACAGAGTCAGAATATCTCATCCCCTTTCACTTTCACTTGCCAATATCTTAATAATATTCTTAAGATGCAGTTCATTTTTTAAGAGCAGAATATACATATTTCCATCATATTTGAGACTGCCTGTGCACCCAGTAAAATTCTGTTTCCCGGCACACATATCAGAATAGTTATCAAATATACAGGAGATAAAAAACAAACACATAACTGAAATAAAACAAGAAACTGAAGCCGAACGTATTTGCAATTATCATTCAGTTATCATATAAGTATCATTAACAGTATAACTAACGTATTCATTAATTTTTATTTAGTTACCCTTACATAATAATTCAAATTCCATGTACTGATCT
>NC_051407.1:40420690-40420806 GCF_015228065.2 Penaeus monodon
TCTTTACGAAACATCATCTTGGCATTTCTTTTACTCTGAGGCAAAATACCTGAGCTTTTTTCAAAATTTGCTTTATCAAGTAATTAAGCAAATGCCATCTGGAGATTACACAAAGG
>NC_051407.1:40420835-40420967 GCF_015228065.2 Penaeus monodon
AATCAGGTCTTTCATAAGACAGAGAGGAAAAACATAATGATTTCTTTAGGACGAGGCTAAAAAAAACATTAATTCAATCAAGTGAATAAATCAATGACAGCCCCTTAAGGTGAGGGGGGGGGGGCAGGACGG
>NC_051407.1:40421381-40421757 GCF_015228065.2 Penaeus monodon
ATATATCCAAACCGGCAGAAGTATTTTTTACCTCTCGATATGAGCATGTTGGTGGCCGAGCACAGCGCACCATTAGGCTTAGCTGCCACGGTAGGCCTACCGCAGGCGTCACGTGCCACGGCTGTCTGCTTTTATATACTCGATTCAGCGTTCCGCGATGCACTATCGATGTCCTCGAATTACACGTTACAACCGTGAACCTGTAGCGGCGTATTCTGAGAAAGATGGCAACGTCATCATAATTTTTCCTACTCCCTTTTTTCTTTCTCTCTAATTTTGTTAGCTATTAAGATTACATTTTTTTCCCCGTCACAGTCTCTTAAATATCGTTTAGCAATCTTATACGAGTAAAAATAATAACTTGGATGTAGGTGCG
>NC_051407.1:40421956-40422712 GCF_015228065.2 Penaeus monodon
CAGACTTAAGCCAATTCATATCAGTACATAAAAAGATGATATATATATATGAAGAAAGTTAAGAAGTAGGCCTTGTACGTTCATAAAGACAAGTATTATTGATCGAATATGTAAATCTGATGCACATGAGGCATATTAATTCAGAACACACGCAATAAAGGGAGGAAATCGAAGAATATACTCTAGAAGGAGAAAAATCAAGGTGATCAAACGCATCGAGGGTTTTTCAAAAGTCAAAACAAACTTTCTTTTTTCTTCTCCGCCCGTGGAAAAAAACTACGTATTTCTGTCACTGAATTTACCAAGGTTATTATAGTCCGAATAAAAGTTTCTTTCCTTCAAGCAGGATTATTTCGGATGTGGGAGGGATGCTGCTCCTGAGGGCTGTCAAGATTTTTTCCCCATAAAACAGAAATGAACAACAAGGGAAATTCATCTTTTTATAAAATAAATATGTTGTTCTGTAAAAAATAAAATGTAAAATCAATCTGTCTGCGTGTTCTTAGCTTTACATATATCTGAGTGAATGACATTATCACGACCATCGCAGAGACAATGAAATCGACCACATAAGCCACGTAATCGAAGCAATCAAGACCACACCTGTAGGAGACCCACTAATACAATAAACCGAAGTAAGCCATGTTAAAAAAAAGAAGAAGACACTGCAGCGTCATTTCGTTAGAGGAAAAATAACCAAAGGTAATACAACAAGAACCATGAAACCTATTACTCCCGACTCCACACCCCTTGTCA
>NC_051407.1:40422749-40422897 GCF_015228065.2 Penaeus monodon
GGCCACACAAAAAGGAGGCTCTTATTGAGGCCAATTTGGATACTGGGAAGATCACATGTTTACAGAAGCTGGGTTTGGATCCTGATACAGCGAAGGGGACACGCGCCTTTTGACGGGGAGCAAACAAAGGGAGACAACAGAGGAAAAA
>NC_051407.1:40423202-40423390 GCF_015228065.2 Penaeus monodon
CCTGTAATATTACACAAACATTCCAGGTAAAAAAAGGGGTTCGAGCTAAGATAGTTTCGTGAAGACGGTTCAAACATCGTTTTAATTGGAAATACTGAAAAACGAATCGCACAGGTAAACCCATCAGATATTCTATATCGAATAGAATTGCAAATTGACCGAGATTGTACGAAAACCTTTTCATGCTC
>NC_051407.1:40423424-40423501 GCF_015228065.2 Penaeus monodon
GAGCGTGGCCACTCTATATGCATGAAACAACCCTAATAAAAAGAAACACGAAAAAGTAATTGATTATTCTTCCAAAA
>NC_051407.1:40424639-40425737 GCF_015228065.2 Penaeus monodon
TAACACGGGAAAACTGTCAGCGCTGCCATTTCACCGCTTCAATAAATAGTTAAACAACGTTAAAACATCTGTAAATATATAATGTGTTTATGAAAGTAGATTCCAAACAAAGATTCAGATGTCATGGCGTTTTTGTTAAAACGTTCAAGGTTCATGCAGTGTTCGCCAGACAGGAAATGCACGTGATGACTGGGTCATTAAAGCTGATTGGCCCGAATGATTCCTGATTTCGGCGGCTGATAGGTGTTGCGAAAAAATCCGTCAGCCGAAAATGTAAAACTGTATATAAAAAAACGGTGAGACTCATGCATTTCTAAAATGAACAAACGCGTTTACCGTTGATGTATACAGTGGATGTATATGTGACATATGCAGTATATATACATATGCATACAACTCGTATATTTTTGTTTCCTACTGATTTATTTTTCGTTTCCTCTCAATGCTTTCCCCTTTATCATTTTTTATTTCTATTAATTTATTTTTCTGTTATCTGCAAGTACACGAAATTGAATACAAGGATAAAAAAAACTTTCACACTGCTCATATGACCCTTGCTAAATAAAAAGTCGGAACATTTGGGAAGCCCCTGCACTTCTGGGCAAGTTTTAGCGGCGAAAGTGCAGTAGAAGATCTCTCGTTTGGCATCGAAGGGGACCGCGCCAAGGAAACGAACTCTGGCCGCACAAGCACAGCGCCCCGCGAGTATCGGGGAAGTTCGGCCAGGTCGTGTCGGGAGGGAGACCGCCTTCTCCCCGCCTCGCCAGACCCCGACGCCCGCACCACCGCCCCCACCCGAACCCAATCCCCCGCACGCGGTCTCCCGCAATAAAACAATAACCCGAACGCGCCCCGAGACACGAGCCGCCCTCGCCATTACGAAGGCGTCGGGTCGAGCGGCCCAAGTTTGCCCGAACAAAGGCACTGGAAACCCCGTCAGCTGGAACACATGTAGGAGCAGCGGGCGCGAATGTCGGTGCCGCCGCAGCCTGCAGACGCCGCTGGACACTTGCGGTGGGCCGTGGTGTTCCGTGTCCCGGGCGTTTCATGCCACTGTATCTATACCTGTAGCCTGAAGGTATGAACACAGCGGACACA
>NC_051407.1:40425795-40426191 GCF_015228065.2 Penaeus monodon
TTCAACCAGCAGGGGCAGTGAAGTATAATGCAATCATTCATTTCCACGATACAGTATATACTGAGGTATGGCGTTGATGATGAACTTTTTGTATGGTGTATATAAATGAAGCTCTGATGAAGCCTGATAATGTGAATGCGCGGTGACTGCTGGACAAAGGCAGCGAGATAATGGGAAATTCATCTAAAAATACGGAAATGAAAACGGGTGCCGTCTTTGTTACACTCGATAGATTTCATTTAGATACTTATTATTACGTAACACGCAGCTCCCCTTACCCAAACACCTCACTGTTTCTTCCTTACTGTTTCATTATAAACGTAACTATAACAATAACATAAATTTCGTAGTAAAAAGAAAGAAAGAAAAAAATACTACTGAGAAATGTAACATATG
>NC_051407.1:40427034-40427334 GCF_015228065.2 Penaeus monodon
CTTCCAAATATTCTGTCTAGAAATTCCACAGCTCCGTTTTTCTCTTGCCTTGTAACATAAATACAGAACTTCTGTATCTTTTGCAAAACTTTTTAGAAACTTTTTTTTCTAAGTGATACACATATTTCACTCACATTTATATGATAGACTTGTCATATAAAGTTATAACTTCGCCGTACTTATCTCACTGTGCAGGTAGTGCTTCCGATTTGAAAATTCTATAATTAACCAAGATCTTTGCAATTGCGACGGGTTTGTATCATGGCATGGCCCCCTTCATCAACATTTAGCCATTAGTCA
>NC_051407.1:40427484-40428119 GCF_015228065.2 Penaeus monodon
GAGTAAAAAACACCCCTTTTACAGAGAGCCTTGGTAGATGCTCGACCATCCAGTGACTATAAGGTTAAAGGGTGATTATGTGTTTTCAATACAGTCTTCAACATAAAAGTTTATACTGGCGTTCTCCCCAAAAGGTCCCTGGTCCCTCATGACCTTTCCCCCCTATCCCCAATCAACCCCCCTCCTCCCCAACCCGATGTAGTTCTCGTCCTCCCCCCCCCCCCCACGAAAACCCTCCTCCCCAGCTACCCATTATGGAGACTTCGCTCGACCCGACCGAATAGAAATCGGCAATAATGTGCTGCTCTTGGAATCCGTATTACACTTTTGGGAAAATATTGACAGACTCTGACCCCTGGGCTTATAGAAGGGCCGAGGTCTTAGGAGCCGTACCGAGGGTGGCACTGAGAGATCCTGAGGCATTATCGAGGCACTGGTAATGCAAGGCCCAGGGGACGGTGCACAGGGAAGGGCTTTACGAAGTCCTGCGAGAGTTCTCTTGGGGCTCGAAACGTGTAAGGTCGTGAAGCGATGCGGTACTGAGGGACGGACACTTCAAGGCCCTAAGAAGTGTCCCGAAGGTCCTAAAAGTAAAACAATAGCCCTGACAGTGCAAGATTTAGAGGATAGGTCTC
>NC_051407.1:40428458-40431553 GCF_015228065.2 Penaeus monodon
TTTGGAACCCAAAACTACGTGTGACCGATACTTTCAATGAAAGTTCAGCACTACTCAAAAAGCCTTGCAGGGGCCGTCTGGACCATTAATAAGGGCCCGACACCAAGGAATTGTGGTGGCACGACGCAGAGGTCCAGCAAGAATGGCCCTGCCCGGTGCCAGGAAGATGGTATGGCAGCCCTTCCGCTATGGTTGGTGAAGTCGGTAAATCTACACGCCTGCCAGACAGCGCGCATTGACTTGCCATAAATATGCAAATGCTGAGAGTGTCTTATGAATATATTTCCTCATATTACATAGCTTACTCCTTCGATGTTCTCTTCCCACGATGTGGCGCGAAAGTGAACTCGTCGGCAATATTACCTGTTCTCGCGCCCACGTGTTCTCTCGTTTCCTCTTCTCGTGTGGCCTTTTCGCTCCCATTTGCATTTTTTCATTCTTTCTTTATGCAGGATTAAATGAGCAAATTTTCTGCTGCATACTCTCCCCTTGTTTGTTTCCAACTCAAATGTTCTTTCATCACATATATTTCTTTACGACACTCCTGTTTGCATTCTCCCTTATTCACGTGTTCGTCTTTAATTACCTTCCCCCGCTATTCTTAATGTCCTCTTTTATTAGAATTTCGCTTTCACTGGCCTTGTGCAACCTCGTTTTATTGGTGTCTCTTGTAATTACACATTCGTTACCCTTCTGCCATTGCGTCTGTTAGTCTGTACAATATAGACTCTCCCCTTATGTTTGTGTCTATGTGAAGGTTTATACCATTTATTTATTATCTTATACACTTTAATTCTTCTTACATGTACCTGCCCCCTTCCACGGCAGACTATTTTGCTTACTATCGAGAATATTGTTCTTTTTATATCCTCCTTTAATCAAAAAGTTTTATCAGTGTAAACGATCATTTCCGCTCGGTCTAGCCTAACATTACATTGAACGCTTGGGGAGCCGAGGCATCTAATAACCTCAGACGAGCCAAAACCCCAGTCGCGAAGGAGCCAAAACGCCCGGGACGGATAACTGATCACACGGAGCCACGTCGCTTCAATTTTACTCTTCCAATCACTGTGTCGGACACTTTAAAAACCCTTTCTAGCTGGGGAGATGCACGTTCATAACATCGCCCGAATAACAAAATATATGCATACAATCCCTTTGCGCAGTGCACGAACTCGTGACAGATATATAATATCAGAGGGTGGTTTAAAATGCATAAAAAGAAGGAAAAATTCCCAACCGGCTTTGATTTATCTTAAGCACATAATTGTAATCAATTTGAAATGTCGTTAACATTTGTTACCACGAGTAACTATTCAAACTTGTGTTTGATTGTTCTTTAAAAGTTCAAATGCCGAATTATCCCCCCACTATTATTATTTCCATTTCATCATTTTCTCACATGCTATGGTAGCGCCACAGCTGTGTTTAGACAAGTATTGTTCATAGTAGCAAATACAGGAGCAAATAGATTTCCCCGATGTCCTGACACGACATAACCTTAGATTAGTCGTAGCATCCCTTTCACCGTGGATCCCCCCCATAACTTACGCCTCTGATCGTACCGCAAGAGATAGGGTCGGTCCCACGGGTCCGGCCAGGCTAACTTATGGGTTAACTTACTGCTAGCCATGCGACCAGCGAGACCTGAGCTACAGCCGATGACAGAACGTTTACCAACTATTGCTCCACTGCTGCTGTTCCGGCTGAAAAGCAACCATGTAGGCGGCTGCGACTTCCAAAGTGGATGACGTCAAAAGCTATTTGAATCTACACTCCTAAACTGTGATTTTGCATTGACATTTACTAAAAAGCTTCTAAGGGCTTAATTGTAATCCGGTAAGTGATAAAGCCACAAAAGCGAGAGGATAAAAACAGGGGTAAACTACATAATAACACGGCACGAGGAAAAAGGGAAGAAAAGGAAAACGAGATATCACATCCCACGTAGCACTGCCGGGAAAATAAGCTCACAGTATGACAAGATGGCACCAAAATAAAAAGCGACACCGGTACGAAAATTTATGCAGTATGAAGCTGATCCAGGCCTCGAGAAAGAGGGAAAAAAAAGGCGTCAAAGCCCGAGGAGGACAGGCTTTGGGGACTAAACCCTTTTTACGTAAGGAGTGCGAGGAAGCTCCGAACAGGGCATGTCGATACGGAGAAGGAGGCGGCTGGCGCAGTGGGAGCTGGGGGACCTGGAGATAAAAATAAGTTACACATACGATGAGCACGCACAAAGAAAGATAATAGAATATCCTTTGCTCGCTGGAGGGTAATGTGAGCCAGGGAATAAATGTGAAACAACTAAGGAAGGTAATAGCCGCAATGAAAGAACAAAAGAGAGAAAAAGAGAGTCTAGTGGGATCCGCTTCATTCTGGTGCATATTGGATTTCTCGGCAGCTCTCGAGAAGGAGCCTAAATGAATCTTGTTGCATATAATGTGCTTCCTACTTGGAAGAAATTGCACCTGTTTAATATACATTCATATCATTACGAGAAAAATCTTAAACACAGTCTCCGAGAGGCTAGGGAAGGGAAGGGAAGGGGCGTCGTGAGAAAGGAGTGAGGACAGAAGGACGCAAGAGTGAAGGTGCGTTAAGTGGGGTGGGGAAGGATGCTGCGGGAGGAAGGATGAAGGTAAAGTGGCAACAACGAAGGAGGGAAATGATCAAAAATACCAAAAGAAGATACACCGCACAGAGACACGAGCAAGAAGAAACACCAAGAACCTCCCGGGCAAATTAAGGAGAAAGAGCGAAGATGGAATCACAAGAAGACGAATAAAGTTGTAATTGAGGCAGTGGGCGGAATTGGGGGCATAGTATAGCACGGACGGCTCCTTGTTTGCCCTAGTTTAGCTGTATTGACACATCCTAACATGATAATGGGCGTTTAAACAGCGAGGGACGCGGATGAATATCAGCGCCCAGGACAAATTAGCCTCACGTGCGGGTCATTAATATGGATGTGGGGCTTGAGGCGAGACACGAAGATTTCCCAGCGACAGATAATATTCGGCCGAAACGCTCCTCATGTACGTTGGTGTAGTCATGCGCGGGGAGAGTGAGGATTAATCCGACGTGTTTGGGGT
>NC_051407.1:40431948-40432714 GCF_015228065.2 Penaeus monodon
TGGCCGCTGACAGATTTGCAAAACCAAGCGACAAGTGAAAAGAAATCCTAATATTATTCCCTACGTATTTAAAAATGCAGTTTCAATATCGCCTTTCCCCCTCTCCTCTTCTTAACCGCCCGGGAAACTTTTCTACATAAAACTCGAGTAAAGGTTCTCGTAATTACCTTCAAAACTTAGCGGCAATAATAACGAAACAGACCAAACTAGACAAGTTTGCCTCCCCGCCTGAGAAGGTCCAGGTGGCCGAGAGCTTTTCCCTGGGGATCACGCCCGTGGTAGGAGGAGGCCGGGCATTCATACTGGGTAGGGGAAAGGTAGGGTGGGGAGGGAAGGGTGTATTTTCAAGGGAGGGAGGTTCCTTGTATGGGGAAAGGTAGGGTGGGGAGGGAAGGGTGTATTTTCAAGGGAGGGAGGTATCCTTGTATGGGGAAAGGTAGGGTGGGGAGGGAAGGGTGTATTTTCAAGGGAGGGAGGTATCCTTGTATGGGGGAGGAGGAGGGTTGGGGAGGAAGGGTGTATTTTCAAGGGAGGGAGGTACTTGTATGGGGAAGGTAGGGTGGGGGGGAAGGGTGTATTTTTTCAAGGGAGGGAGGTATCCTTGTATGGGGAAAGGTAGGATGGGGAGGGAAGGGTGTATTTTCAAGGGAGGGAGGTATCCTTGTATGGAGGAGGAGGAGGGCGAGGAGAATCCTTACACGGGAGAGTGAGGGGGTGGGGAGGAGGGTATGAGGGGAAAGGAGTCCTCACACAGGTGGAGGCAGGT
>NC_051407.1:40432985-40433084 GCF_015228065.2 Penaeus monodon
TTTTTAAAGGGGGGAAATTTTTTAAAAAGGGGGGGGGGGGGGGTTTTTTAAAGGGGGGGGGGGGAAAACCAAAAAAAAAGGGGGGGGGGGGTTTTTAAA
>NC_051407.1:40433198-40433432 GCF_015228065.2 Penaeus monodon
AAAAATTTTTGGGGGGGGGAAAAAAAAATTTAAAAAAGGAAAAAAGAAAAAAAAAAAAAAAAAAAAGAAAAAAAAAAAAAAAGAAAAAAAAAAAGGTGGAAAAAAAAAAAAAAACCCAAAAAGGGGGAAAAAAAAAAAGGGGGTTAAAAAAAAAAAAATTTTTAAAGGGAGGGAAAAAATTTTTTAAAAAGGGGGGAAAAGGGGGGGGGTTAAAAAAAAAGGGGGGAAAAAAAA
>NC_051407.1:40433822-40433904 GCF_015228065.2 Penaeus monodon
GGGGGGAAAAACCCCCGGGTTTTCCCCGCCCGGGAAAAAGGGGAAAAATTTTTTTTGGGGGGAAAAAAACCCCCCCCCCCCC
>NC_051407.1:40434024-40434093 GCF_015228065.2 Penaeus monodon
TCGCCAGGGATGATCTGCTCACAATTTTTTGCCTTATAAATGGAATTTTGTCGTCCTTGGGCGTTCCCG
>NC_051407.1:40434853-40435115 GCF_015228065.2 Penaeus monodon
TTACCCCTTTCCCCCCTTTCCCCACCCCCCCTGGGTTTACTTTTTCCCTTTCCTCCCCTTCCCTCCTTGGCCCCCCTCCCCTCTTCCCTCCCCCGCCTTTCCCCCCTTTTTTCCCAACCCTCCTTCCCGTCCTTTCCCAGCCCCCCGCCCCCCCTCCCCTCCTTTCCCGGCTCCCCCTCCCCCTTCTCCCCCCTTCCCTTCCCACCCCCTCCTCCTCCCCCCCCTTTTTTCCCCGGTGCCTCCCTGGTGGGCACCCTTTTCT
>NC_051407.1:40435470-40435542 GCF_015228065.2 Penaeus monodon
CTCCCCCAAACCCCCTTTCCCTCCCCTTTCCTCTTCCCTCTCTTTTGGTTTATCTCTCCCTTTATTTACTTT
>NC_051407.1:40435829-40436276 GCF_015228065.2 Penaeus monodon
CCCCTTTATCAAATTTTCTTTCCCCCCTTTCTTCCCCAAATTTCTTCCCTTTCCCCCCCCTTTCCCCCTTTCCCCCAAGTTTTTTTAAAATTTCCCCTTTTCCCCCCTTTAATTTTCCCCCCCCCCCTCTTTTTCTTACTTTCCTTTCCTCATTTTCTCCCTCATTTTTTCCTCCCTGCCTCTCTTCCTGTCTCTCCCTTTTTTTCTCCCTCACACACAAACCTCTTTTCACCTGGCACGTGACTGATGAAACCCGGAGAGGAGGGCATGTGGCGCCTCGAATCAATATTTGGTCATACTGCTGCGGCCTTATTGTTACTTGTCCCTCGCACCTCGCACGGCCGAGACAAAGCCCCTCTCGTCCCTCGGGGTGGCGTGAGGGCTGCCCCGTCGCGTCACACTCACCTGCAAGGAAATCGGATTGGCTTTTTAGCCATGATTCTCACC
>NC_051407.1:40436570-40436644 GCF_015228065.2 Penaeus monodon
CTATACCATAACGGGTTGTACTTCGTCCATTCGCACTATCCGCATTCAAGTACTTATTTTGATGTAAAATTGAC
>NC_051407.1:40437055-40437136 GCF_015228065.2 Penaeus monodon
GTAGTAGTAGTAGTATCACGCACACACACAAGCGCATGCTCGTAAAAAGGCTTCATATTACGAATCTACTAGGATCTTATT
>NC_051407.1:40437265-40437386 GCF_015228065.2 Penaeus monodon
GTATTTATTATTTACCCGACTATCCGAGGGAGTAAGGGAGGCAGGAAGGAAAAGGGAAGGAAAATAAGAAAGGGACTAAAAGAAGAAAGGGGGAAAGAAGAGAAATGGGAAATAAGGAGGA
>NC_051407.1:40437722-40437786 GCF_015228065.2 Penaeus monodon
AAATATTTTTCTAATATTCCCTTTTTATTTCCATTTTACTTATATATCTTCTTATTCTTTATAT
>NC_051407.1:40437892-40438536 GCF_015228065.2 Penaeus monodon
TTAATGTGTGCAAAGCTTTGTATAAACATATACAGCATATGGAAAAATCATCCACGCCATCTGCGAAAGCATATCACGTATCTACATTCTTCATCGGTAATGCATTAACATCAAAAGAGACCATCTCCGTTCTCCATATCTGTCTGCAATAAATGATTCAGCATCTCGAGTTTTTTGCTCGTAAAACACAGAGCAATTCTGGATTAATGTGATTAATATTTCCTCCTGCCAGGTACAAAGGTAAAAATAAAAGGAAAAAAATATTAATTAATCTTCTCAAGCTCTTTAGTCTTCGCAAAATACAAACGTTTTCCTCTGAAAGGGGAAGATCGCAACGCTTACAATCCAGAAAGCATCTTGAGTTTCATTTCATGAAAAGAATTATCATATCTCATTATCCTACATAATTATGCAATCATTTCGGTCTTGTTTAGAGAAAGCTTCATCTGAATTGCATTGCCTTGGGTTTTTAATCGATGCAGAGTTCGCTAAAAGGTTTGGCCTGAAAATGGCATCAGATAAATTATCTACTTCGTTAAGGAATATCATTGTTAATGATAGCATAGGTGTTTAAAACATTGTTAATGTTTTAAACACCTATGCGCTTCCCCTCCCCTGTTGCTCTCCCCTTCTCCTCTTTCTTC
>NC_051407.1:40438615-40439295 GCF_015228065.2 Penaeus monodon
ATTATTTATATTATTCGCTAACTTAAACACAGGGAATCAGACAACCACAGCCCCTTACCAAACTATTAGATCTTTTGGTCCTCATAGAGACAAAATGACAAAGAGATGCAAAATGATCACCACTTCGAACGGTCTTACGAATGCATTAAAAACTGAGGAACGTGAACCGAAAAGCTAGAACGAACACCACTTCGAACGCCGAGATAGAATACCGACAGCGAAAAGCTAGAGTGAACCGCTTCGAGCCCCGTCTCACGATCGGAGAATCGGCCGAGGAGCGAGAACCGAGGCAGAGGGTGAAGGCGAAAAGACGGAGGCCACGGAATCCTTCCTTGCCTGCCTTCCTGGCGCTCTCCGCTCTGGGCCCCTTCCGCGGGTTACGTATTTCCCTGCAGTAATGAACAACCTGTTGCAGCCACAAGTTTTATGGTAATCCCCTTTAGTCTCCTCCATCCCGGGCTATTCGTTTCGGATATAACTCCATAAGCAGGAACGAGGCGGGTCATCTCGGAGACGCACATCGCTGTATTTACAAGTCAGGTTCTTCTCGGAGGGAATCTTGACGCTCAGACTTCTATCTCTTACGGCTTATTCGCTCTCTTATTCTGCCTGACACCATGCCTCGGGGTTTTATAAGGAAATTAATCGTCCCCTGAGGTTCTTGCTGCATACATCGAAAC
>NC_051407.1:40442309-40442447 GCF_015228065.2 Penaeus monodon
GGATGAAATAAAATAAAATATGAGAGAGATGAGAGAGACTGCAAGAAACTGAGTGAAAAAGAATAACAGATACCAAGAAGGAGCGAGAAAACGGACAGAGAAAAAAAGGAGATGCAGGTAATCTGATTTCAAGGTTGT
>NC_051407.1:40442707-40442928 GCF_015228065.2 Penaeus monodon
CCAGGACGGGGTCGAGGGCTTCATCTAAAATTCGGAGCGGGTAATGAAGCAATCACGACCCGGGCTGGCTGCTCCGTGCTGGCCCGGCCCGCCTCGCCTGCTGGAAACCTTGGCCGTTTTCCCTTCGCCTCTGCTGAGCAAACTTTTACCTCTTCCCGCCCGCCGTCGATAGGCCATGGGGGCGCCTCGCCAAACTGGATTATATTGTTTAAACATTATTG
>NC_051407.1:40443844-40445191 GCF_015228065.2 Penaeus monodon
GGGCTGTCGCCGCGCCGGGAATTAGCTCATCTTGCATCCCGCTTCCTCCGCGTGCTGAAGGGGCTAATTTTCCTCCATTTGATGTTGGGTTATGCAGGTGGGGTGTGGGAGGAAGAAGGAAGGAGCTGAGACGTAGCAAGGGCTCGTGAGAGTGGAGGCTGGAGGGATAGAGAGGGAGGGCGAGAGTGAGGAGTGGAAGGGTTGGAGAGGCAGGGTGAGAGTGGAGTGTGAATATGCAATGGTTCAGGTGAGGCGTAAAGTGGGAAATGTAAAGCGCGTGGTCGGAGGAGTCGACTCTCAGAGGCTTATATATAAACACAAAAGCTCACAGAAATATCTCTTTTGATACTTCTAGACGTCTTAAAAATGGTTGTAAACTTTCTTAGCCGAATACTCCTCGGTCAAGATGAGGTATCCGGCCATACAAACAAAGAAACAATTACAAAAATAATCTTCAACACAGTACAGCGGACAACGACGCAGGTAGCCACCCTGTCCCCGAGTTCGCAAGGGGACAATTTTCCTCCATTTGAAGTTGGGTTATGCAGGTGTCCTGTGGGGGGAGGAAAGAACGAGTCGAGACGTAGCAAGGGCTCGTGTGCGTCGGGAGGGAATAGGCGGGGAAGGAGCACCGACGCATTCCAACCGCCATGGCTCCCCTCGCCGGAGTAGCCCCACTGTGCTTCTCCTTGGCCTATCGCGAGGCAGGGACAGAAGCCGAATCTCGCTCATCTTCCGCCTCGTAGATCTCGCGCTCGACCCGGGGATTTAGTGGTGGCTTTCGTCACGCTAATCCCGCCAGACGGATTACCTACGATATTTTCTATACTTACAGGGATTACCTCCTCATGTTTCTGAATTAGAGGCTTACCTGCTGCATGCCTCAACGAAAATGTGAAGACATCGGTAAACATCTTCAAAGTGCAAGCGTCCTGCAGCGACAACGAGTGGCGTAGTGGCCGGGAGTGGACTCGAGAACATTGATAAAGATATAATGCTTTCTTCTTATGCGTTAATGGCACATACCCATTAGTTGGGAAGACTTCGCCCAGTAATGGCCGTAAATATTAGTTACATGAAGCCAAGTTTGTGTTGCAGTTCGGGCCCTGCTCCTCTTGGCAAGATATAACCTAAACCTCTTGTGTTTTAATGTAACATATATTTTATGTTATACGCTATAAAAGAAAACCATTATTAACACCATCATAGTCAGCTGATGTTAATCAATTTAAAGGATGAAAATTCCTGCCCATAAGAAACTCGACAATGTAAGTTTTATTGAAAAAGAAAATAAATCTGAAATGAAAAAAATAACACTAAGGAGATGTGTGAGTAGACGTGGTGACT
>NC_051407.1:40445809-40446876 GCF_015228065.2 Penaeus monodon
TATATATGCTGGAAGTACCGTTTGCCCGCCCTAACTCAGGAGTACTCAGTCCTTCCAGTAACAAATATGGATGAAGAGGGGTTCTATTCATAAAGAAGATTCCCACTAAAAATAATGGCATTTTAAGTACCAATAATGGTGTAGCCCTTTTAAAGGTAGCACGACAGAAGCAGTTTTATCTCGCATCTCGGATGCCCTATTGAGTACATCAAAGGGAAATCAGTACACGAGAGCATGCCATTACGCAAATGTAAAAACAAATCTTTTAATTTTTGAGTGTGAGTGTGTGTTAAGCACCCGAAAACTGCAATCTACTACAGTTTGGATTTGCTATTTATAACTAACTTCATGAATATACAGTGGCAAGGCCTAAAGCGCTTCAGCGCCTAGCGTGTCTGTGAACTTCCATAAGCGTTGCCGCTGGATTTACTCTCGCACTTTTTCAGATAAGGACATCCCAGGCCTCTCTTTGTCACCGCTCCCTCTGTACTTCCATCTCCCCTTTTTCATCGTCAGGTCTCCACACATCTCCTGGCCCCTGCCACAGCTCAGGCCCCTTCCTCATACTCCCTCATGCTCTATCGCCTTCCCGTAATTCTCTACACTCTCCCTTCCGAACGGTTGTATCTCCTCCCTGCACAATCTCCCAGCTTTTTTTTCTCCCTCCTAATCCTGGCCGGGTCCGGCGGTCGGTCTCTTTTCGCCGTATTTCCTCTGCCGTTCTTTTATCAACCTTCAATTTCCTCCATTCCCTTTATTCCTCTCAGTAATCTACGCCCTTATGGCCTCCCATTCGCTCGCACCAATATGTATCCCTGTTCATAACAAAGACGAATAAATAAATATACTGAATGAGGGAGAAGCAACACAAATGCATCGGGGAGGCAGGGGAAGGGAAGGCTAGCGAGATCGGAGGAGGACAAATCCGAAAAATTTGAAAGGAAGAGACCAGGAGTATTGGGATGAGTGTCGTTAGAATAATGATTGTTCGTTAAGTTATTTTTCCTGTCTGTTATTTCTATTAACACTATCATCAATACCAATACCATTAATAGCGTGTGTTGGCC
>NC_051407.1:40446927-40447094 GCF_015228065.2 Penaeus monodon
TTTTCAGCACATATATCCTCGACACAAAGAGCCGTAATCTGCATAATCCTTTATTTATTGTAGCATATATTGGTATAACCAGTTTCCATTGTGCTACATGGATCTCCTCCCTCGCACTGCACCTAGCAACCATAGACCAGCAGCATCCTTTCTTCCCTCCCTCCCAT
>NC_051407.1:40447131-40447956 GCF_015228065.2 Penaeus monodon
GAGAGGTACACCTGCGCTAACAACCCTCGCAATAAAACACAAAACCAAAAACGGCAAAGTAAAGGGTCGACTCTAAAGTATAAAACATAAACAATACCGCCATAGCGCACCGTCGCCTCCAATATTTACGAGGCGCGGCCCACCATAAACATGCCATGCAACCTGCAATAATCCATTTGTAATCAAATTATGGTAATTGAGTAACCCATGAAACTTGCGGCGTTGTCACCCTGGACGAGAGGGATTGAGACGTCACGGGCTGCGCTGTGGAGAGGGCGGAGGGGATGAGGATGCGATGCTGCATGGAGGATGCCGTGAGCGACGACGCGGGGAGGAGGGTGGGACGCGACCAGGGAGAGACAGAAGGAACAAGAGTGGGCATCCAGAGAATGGGAGAGGCTACCCCATAAGGCTGAGAAGAGACACCCGACAAATGGAAGAAGAGGGAAACAACACATCCGAAGGAGGACGCTGCGAAGGAAAGCCTTTACCACAAGGAAAAGCAGTAGAGAAACACATGCAAGGGCACATCTGGGAGGAAGAAGCAACGACAGTGAAAGAACATGAGAAAGGATGGGCATAAGGGTGGACTCAAAGTTGCAAGAGTAATAAAAGAAAATGGCCGGCAAAAGGAAGCGGAGGTAAAGGTCGCGTTGTGGAGGACATGAAAGTTTGAGGGTGATCACTCATGCCGCGTGCGGACGAGAGGAGCGAAGATGGCGAATGGGGGAAGGGCGCTCACGGACACGTGAAAAGCACGGGGATGGAAGAGGAAAGGAGAAAACACACACATAGAGCGAACGAGCAACAGACAGATTGGGAAGA
>NC_051407.1:40448181-40448573 GCF_015228065.2 Penaeus monodon
AAGACCATTAAAAGTGTATAAAATCTGCTTTAAAATTTCCCGAGGCGTCTCATCTGGCTCCTCCGAGTAAAACAGAATGACATTCAATTCAGTGACATTTTTCATGTTTTAAACAGCTGAATACACTTGTTCTCCGCGCAAGTGAAGTGACACCAGCTATGTCAGCCGGGATTATCAAACAAATCAGGCCCTCCCGGAGTGCCAGCATTACGTTTAATTAAATACCTCCCTCAGGAACTATCACTTTCAGCTACGATCGCGTCCTCAGTGTCGTCGTCGGCCATCTGTCACTCCTTCAGATCGGAATTCGGGTTATTTTGCTCCATTTCGGGACTCTTTCCCATCTCGGATTTCCGCTCTGACACCCGGGTACACACGCAGACTACACCTCG
>NC_051407.1:40448618-40449225 GCF_015228065.2 Penaeus monodon
TTGACATGACGCGAGGCCAGTGTGAAGTGACATGATGTAAGGGTGAGGTAAGATATATAGTCTGCGAGGTGGAAGGGTGATGGCTTCGTGATGGCTTTAGCAGGTGTTGATAGTCACATACAACATGCATTCGCTGAAGCAAAACAAAGCATGGTAAATATGACCCATACCACAACATGCGATTTCGTGCGTGATACCATGAAACTTGAAAATACAAACAAATGAGGAATATGACAAAAGCGACAGAAGAACGTTAGGGCGTTAGCACAAGGGCGTGATGAAAGGGGGACTTGAGGTTCGGATTTAGTTTATACTTGGGAAAGTTGCCCCGCCTCGCCACCGCTGCCGCGACTTGGCTCAACTTCGTGACAGGGTACACATTCGGACTTAAAAGAGGATGCTAGCATGATAGGTTGTAGGGATGGTAGGTGGATGCACTGAGGTCTGGCGATCATCCTTCTGTGGCCATGAGTGGTTTTGTTTACCTTCCATGACTCTCTGTGGAAATGTGCGCAAATGGTGAATACATTAAATGGACACACTGGCAGGAGGTTTATGATTCAGCAAACAGTTGTAGATGAACAACTACAAATATATTTCACATCGC
>NC_051407.1:40449953-40450116 GCF_015228065.2 Penaeus monodon
CTACGAAAATGAAAGAAAATGTGTGTCTCTTACACTTTTTCGTGATGAAGCTATGACGTGTGTTTAACAAACAAGATATCATCAATTTACCAACACGTTTCTTTGCCATTCCATGCAAAGCTCCTGCCTTGTCCCTCCGATCTAAACATTCTTATTCACGTTC
>NC_051407.1:40450251-40450499 GCF_015228065.2 Penaeus monodon
CATCTTTCCCCATCACCTTTTATTCTATTTTATCTCCTATAAAAGCTATCAATCTCGCCTTCCTACCTACAGAGACAAGGGGCCCTGAATAAACCCGACGCAGAATAAAGGGAAAATGTAATATCTCTGCCATCACATGCTACACACGGATGACAACGTGCTGACATGAGTGGCACTGCAGCGGATGATCTATCACTGGTGCCATCGCTTGGGGTCATGCCATTACCTTTAACGAAAAAAAAAATACT
>NC_051407.1:40450572-40451468 GCF_015228065.2 Penaeus monodon
CTCGTGGTGGCCATGCAGAGCTAGCTTATTACCGCACGCAGGCCAGGCAGACCGGGTGTCACTAGGGAGGCAGACACGCTAACCTGCCGCAATGAGTCACGTCAGGTTGGTATGCCTCACGTGACACTTCTCGTGGCACTCTCAAGCCACTGCCATGAGGCTGCAGATTAAAAGAATTCACTTTGTCTACCTCTAAAACAGAGAGAGAAAATTATAGAAACACTCGAAAAATGACTAAAAAAAATTCACAAATATTGGTTTTGAATTCCAAGTGAGTAAATTAAACATGCTAAAAAGATCACTGCATATCCAAAAACCATAGCTTCTACATCAACATCAATGGTCGGATCACCAGTCAGCTAAAATACGTAAATGCATATAATAAAGTGGAGGTTTGAAAACAAGTTTGGGTACCGATTACCAGTCATTCCAACAAAATCACTATTCATTCCAAAAATATGTGCAAATGCTTCGGAAGGACCTCTAAAATTTTCCGAAGATAATAGCATAATAACTTGGGGCAAGTCTGGCAAAAGGCACCTTCCTGTACAAACAAATAAATGAATTGGGGGCGAGCGGGCCATGTTTACATAATCGCGCAGCGTAGTTTGGAAACAGTGCTGGGATCATCACTCATTACGGGATAAAATATGATGGAATTTACAAACGTAACGAACTTGACAGAGTTGCTGACGCCCGAACTTTGAACGCAAACATCGGCTTGTTGACATATTTATGTTTACGTTGATTTTGTCTTTCTTTACTCACAACTTGGGACCTCGTTTTATTTGCCAATTTTTCTCGTTTGAAGTTTGTCTGTGAATTTTATTTTTTCGTTATTATCAAATATTTTGTTTGTTGATACTTTTTTTTATGACGTATTTGTGTACAGGTGT
>NC_051407.1:40451732-40452207 GCF_015228065.2 Penaeus monodon
GTTTACACAACTAATGAAAAACACGTTGCCAAAATTAAGAACGAGAAAATACGACGATAGACTCACCGACTGAAAGAGATGGAAGCATGTTTAAAATACAGCATCAGTTGCTATATAAATTACCTTTTCCACTCTCATCTTCTCTCTGCTCTTAGGAAACTTTTTTTTTTAGCTTAGCCAATTTGTCACGCCCTTGCATAAAAAGAGCAAAGTAATATGATTCTGTAATATTACTGTCGGCAATTTGCTTTACCAACACGCGCTTCAGACGGTCTTATACTAAGTAATGAGTACAGTTGATTACATCCCCGAACAAGTGCTTCATCTGTCTCGGGGCTGCAAGGGTTAATGCAGAGCTCTTGATTAAGTGACAACAAGGGGCTTTGCCGTCCTATCCTGGGGAGGGAGGAATACTTGTCCTTTAGCAAGGAAATTAAAAAGTGTGTGTGGGTGGGTGGGGGAGGAGCGCTGGCAA
>NC_051407.1:40452244-40452518 GCF_015228065.2 Penaeus monodon
TGTTCGTATGTTAAAAGACAAGCCACGGCTAAGAACTGGTGTATCGGTTCTTATTACATTACCAATATTTTCATAGAGCACACCAAAATACCATTAATCCTCTTTACAAACTCACAAAAGCACAAACTCTTTTAATTAAATATATAACACAAAAGACGCAACAAAGCACAACACTAATTTGAACACGCTATGGAGGTTTTATTGTCGCCTCAATAACTTTACCGCAATTAAGTCACGTGTTTTAGGACCGGTTATCATGCTATTCTCTTAGGCA
>NC_051407.1:40452815-40454066 GCF_015228065.2 Penaeus monodon
ACAACCGCTGTCACGAGGACGCTCTCCCTCCCTCACAAACTGAAGCCTTCCTTTTCTCTCCTTTCCCCTCAAGCGAACTTTTCCCCCTCTGTCTTCGTTCTGCGGCTCATTCCGATCCATTTGGCACAGTTTTGCAAACCCTCCTTGATTAATGAAACAGCTGAGCGGTTCTCAATAAGGAAACCCGGTATGGACATGAATGGGAACGTAAATTTCATTATCCAGACTCGCTAATAGAATCAAACTACTTTTAATGAAGCTACAAATTAGTGCGCAGCCTTTAATAACCCAAATTGGCCTGAGCATGGGCGTAAATATAAAGTCTGGGCAAGCCGTACATAGAGAAAATTATGCCTACGTGATTATCTCATTGCTCACCAGGTAATGGCGTAAAAAGGCTGTCGTTTAATTGGCAGGTTATCAGGCATCCGATGGTGTAGTGTCTCGACACGGTGGGATGAAGGGCCCGAGGTCCTACTTAATAAAATGATGCCTTGAGGGTATCCATAAAACAGGAGAAAAGTGGAATATGAAAAAAAATATCAAAGGTAATCAGATCAGCACTAAAATAATGCCTGTTCCTCCACTGCTAAATTAATCTTTGGTCCGAAACATTGCTTGATTGAATAATTTCTCGTTTCTCTTTCTTTCCCACTAGATTCGTTTTAGTGGCGTCTTTTTACAAAAACTTCACGAGAGTTAGAACAACGATTGCGCGATGGTATTGAAAGTTGAGAAGACTATTACAGAAACCAGAAGAGCGTAGCGAAACGTGGAAGAGGCAAAGAGAAAAACGATTACAGGAGATGGAAAAGTGGGGATGCAAGAGGGAGATTGGGAAGGTGGAAGGAGAGAGGTAACGTGTGTGAAAGTGGGAGGTAAAAGGAAGGAAGGGAGTCATGAAGATAAATCTAGAGGCAGAAACGTTGAAGAAACACGGATCAGCAGAGAAATCTAAAATGTACGACAACAGATTACTCAGTTCAATGCAATTCTCTGGTCGTGATGAGAATGCATTTAGCAAGTCATACATTTTTTCCTCGAGAATTAACAGCATTTCGTACTAACCAGGGCGAGTTACGAATATCAAAAGCATTATTATATGTCTTTATCTTTTCCTCATTTCGTGACATTGCAGTGACTACTACACTAATTGGCAGGGGAGTTCGTGACGTTGAAAAAAGCGAGACACATTTTATACCATACAATCGACGTCCTGTGGGGCCTGTTTGGCGATTTCATGACCCTCTG
>NC_051407.1:40455729-40455854 GCF_015228065.2 Penaeus monodon
AATTCTATCAGGAGACGTTAATTTTCCAGACGTATTTAGTCCAGTCTGATGATTCCGTTTATCATCATCTTGGAACTACGAAACTCTTGAAAAGATGAATGCAGTTATTAAAAAAGGGGGGGGGG
>NC_051407.1:40455885-40456474 GCF_015228065.2 Penaeus monodon
CTTTTAGGCGCCTCATATAAAAAAATAAATTTTACTTTTAGGCCACGTCCTCCACACACCGTCATTCCGTGTGTTTTTTTAAATAATTAGAAACTTTTCTTACATATTTTCTAAACACTGAGCACTAGAATGAGGCTTAATGATTACACTTCCTTTGATGGCAAACGAGTCCGTAGAGTTGTGAAGTTGGAAAGTTTGTCAGATAGGTAGCAGGATCTGGGGATTGGGGGGTGGGGGGACGAGGCGAGAATAGGGAGGGGGTCGTCACGAACCCAAACACTACCTCGACTTAATTAAAGCCCCATTGAAAAAAAAAATGTGCTAATGGTTAACACAAACTAATATACCTCATTTTTTTTCAAACACTTAACTCTCACGCTTTATCTATAAACTATGCATCACCACATCAACCGCGGCTTTAAAGTTGACGTGTTAAAAGCGATAACGAGATCGAGTAAACCAGCTTCCGTCACCTGGATGAAGTCATGAAACCACACTAACGTTTGCACTGATCATCGCCGGGTGCGGCTCGGGCCGGGGACAGCAGCACTAACAGATTTATGATATGGCAGATTTATGGGTTTATTTT
>NC_051407.1:40456839-40458734 GCF_015228065.2 Penaeus monodon
TATGGAACACCCAGTAAGGGGAAACTAGTTCACGTATACCTCCAAGCATTAGCCACCCTCCCCCCGAACAAAACAACAGTAAGCCTTGCAAGACCCGTCTTCAAGGCTGGTACTGATGACACAATTGTAGTTCCATCTAGCACTGACAATACTACGCAACATTTTGAAAATCAAAATGCTATGTAAATATAATGTAACAGATGAGAAACATGCGAAATTAAATATGACACATCAAATACCCCTAAAATGTGATATTACTGATGAGTATTAACTTTATTTTTGTAAAAATGCGAAATCAAAATACTCTAAAGAGCATGGAATCACTCACGCACTTTAATCCTGATTAATAAGCTACTGACACTTAATCCGTGAAAAATGTCATATTTGGTCTAATTCTGTATCAAATTTATAATTCATAATCCTCTTTGTCCGCTGCCGTTATTCATCCATCCGAATTTTTTAGTGTTCAGAAAGGATCCATTAAAACAGTAATTACTTAGACATGATGTCTAAATAATAATTTGAATTTTCTGTGTGATGTCGCAGGTCCATTATAAACCCAAGGCGAAATTATGTATGACATAACATACTGACTCCACCATACCTACATGTTATCAGCCTGTCTGCAGCATGGCAACATGTCGGGATGATGAAATCACCTGTTGCCATATTGGTAGATTTCGGTTTTATTTTAACCGACTTTCATGCTTAAGTTTTGTGGAAGATCACCGTACTTACATTTATAGAAAACAAACGATCAGTCTTTTCGTATCTGTACTTTAAATACTAACTAACTCTCTCTGCTACAGACAATGATACCGACGAACTTCTCCGGCACATAATCACAATTGACGGCTTAATGGCAGTTACGTTACACTTGTGCTTTCTGGCCGTCATCACTGTCACATGGTAATTTCACCTGAATGTCAAGTACAGCAGCATCCTCGCAGAACATGCAACGATCAGTCTGCTAAAACGGCTTAAACGGATTTCTCGGTGAACGTTATTGGGAACAGAACATCCGATCAGCGTGTCAGAAAACGGGATAACGGGGTACCGAATCAGGGGATTATGCTCTTACAGACCGCTCAGCCCTAGAAGACCCTGCTTTACGCCCTACCTTTCAGCCTCCGGTTCCCCACATCAAGGGATCAATGTTCCTTCTCTCTGGGCCTGACACGCGCTTGAACTCCTCAGTCAAAAAATAAGCTTGCTCTAATCCTTCTCGTCACCCTGTCTACCAGTCTGCATTTATATTCGCCTTAACCGGGATCTTGAGCTTAATTTCGTAAAAGACAATGTAATTCGAGCTACACCACTCTATCTATTTTTCTCATACTCTACAATATAAACATAAATATTGATTTCTTCAGCTATTGTTTTCTCATCTTTTATTTGATACCTTACTGGTCGTACCAAATAGCTGAGAAATAATAACATTATTCCAGCCGACTTACGTAAACCACTCCGCGACCCAGACGAACTCAGGAAGAAACCACGCACCTGGAAAGAGAGAAAAACAAAGACGTTACTTACGAACAATGGAGTCGTCGTCAGCGGTTGCAGCGCTCGGCAACCGGGCGAAATAATGCCCCGCTCTTGGCCGCCCGTAATAAGCACCTCAATTGTTCATTACATCTCTAACGTCATTATCCGAATGGGCCGCCCGAGCTGACCGCAATCCGTAATTACTCGCAAATTACGCTCCAAAACTGAACTAGATTTGACTCGAGTCTGGAACATTCTGCATGATGAACGCCCGTCATTACGACATCCATCAGTCATTCGCAGGAGATAATGTGGCCATCAATAATACACTGGTGGCTTGGGGGCGACTCTAGCGCGGCTTGCTAATGGGGCCAGGAAGGTGTGCTTCTTGCTGGCGGGGAAAGGGT
>NC_051407.1:40462087-40462371 GCF_015228065.2 Penaeus monodon
TCAGGAAATGCTGCCCAATAGATAATTAGCTCTTTATATCCTTAACACAATCTTCCAAACGAAAATATAAAAAAACAGAATAAAGAAATCTTTGTATCAAATGGCTTATTCAGCTCAGAGAAAATACTTCAGTCGTAGTGGGGAGTCATTTCACACTCCGCCTCACACCATTATATCCCTGAAAACTTGGATCTTTACTGAAATACACGTTGTACGATTTTATGGAGGGCTAACTGTACGGAAATTGGTCGAGGAGGGAGCTCGCCTGTGCCCAGTGTTTATTG
>NC_051407.1:40462528-40462832 GCF_015228065.2 Penaeus monodon
GTGTAGATGTAAGTCATAAGAGAGAAAAAAATAGAAAATATGACCCAAGATTCAGACTATATACATATCCTTTGCTACCTGTTATACACCAAACATCGAACTGTCTTTCCTGACTCGAATATGTGTCTCTGTGTTCAGATACAACCTTCTAGCCATTTTCCCTTAACACACAGATCTATACTGGCACATACAGAATATCTTTAAAATATCCTGACACACCGATTATAAATAATGAGAGAATTTGTAATCAAAAGGAAGGACCATATGGATAAGTACGTACAAACCTTGTTCTATCTATTATCTA
>NC_051407.1:40463049-40463262 GCF_015228065.2 Penaeus monodon
TGTCTGCCTGGCGCTCTCATGCACACATTCATACGGAATCAGGCACACTCTCTTTCATATGACACGGGTTTCTGAGAGTAAAGTAAACAGAGACGCCGTTGCGAAGATGTCCAAATATTCCCTAGAAGGCAAAAGATGATCGTCTCTCTCGCTGTGATTGCATTATAACACACGCACTCAACACTTTCACGGAACATGGTAATCTATGCCATA
>NC_051407.1:40464097-40464414 GCF_015228065.2 Penaeus monodon
ACATTTCCTTCTTTAATGTTTTAGCAGAAATATCACATATGGATATTTATCCCTTACCTACTTGTACCTCTTCTTGCTCTTTCCCAATGAATAATGAAGACTGTTTTTTAACACATCCATTTATTTTATTTCAGACCCGGTTCGTCCCCTGTTTCCGCGCCCCTTACTCTCCTTGTCCCTAGCAAGCCTTTTTCCCTTTCTCTGCTTCGAGTCTCCACTTTTCCCCGCTACATCCGGTCCTGCTTGGGTCGTGGCGCTGTTTTTCCCGCTTCGGCCCCAAGGTTTAGCGTGGCCTTTGCAACGATTGCCGGAAAATG
>NC_051407.1:40464714-40464949 GCF_015228065.2 Penaeus monodon
TTGCAACGTATCATTCGATCTTGTTTATCACGAGGCGAATTGTTGCACGGAAAGTATCTCGACATTTTCTCGATGGCAATGAGAACGTTCTCGAAACAAAGGACAGGGAGAAATAGAAGCATCATTATTTTAACTAAGCATTAGCGGCGACCTCAGCCTGCCGGGCAAAAACTCATTAGTATGTGCTCATTAAAATATGTTAATGAGTCACCTGGTATCCACAAATCTGTTACAG
>NC_051407.1:40464998-40465267 GCF_015228065.2 Penaeus monodon
GCAGTGCCATGGTTTTATACTTTAAGTGATCTCTCTACTGCAGGAACTTAGCAAAAACGGATTTGCTGTTGAGGATAAGTTAAATCTCGTTGGTTGCAGAGTGAGCTGTGAGGCTGGAGTCTTCAAGATCGTTGTAACTTCGCTGTCACGACGTAAATTCCTCACGCTTTTCTCTCCGTCTGTCCGTCTTTTTCACTCTCTTCTTTGTAATTTACTTTTTTTGGCTTTTCTTGGACTTCATTTTCTCCGTCTGTTCTTTTTTTCACTAA
>NC_051407.1:40465414-40465575 GCF_015228065.2 Penaeus monodon
GGTCGTCTCTCAATTAGCTGAATGTTCAGGGAAGGTGAAAAGGAAATATGATACTGTCCAGCTGATACTGATACTGTCTTATTACCGTTTTCAGCGATTTCCGCTCGGCTGAAGAAGTTATGGGAAGCCAATGATAGCAGGTACATACACGCGCACAGAGA
>NC_051407.1:40465667-40465731 GCF_015228065.2 Penaeus monodon
GGAGGGGGGGGAGAATGGAAGAATGGAAAATATACAGATTTTGTGCATTTGTTTGCAGGAAATC
>NC_051407.1:40465890-40466749 GCF_015228065.2 Penaeus monodon
AAAATTAAAATAAAGAAACAGAATCCACAAATGTTCTGCAGTTAAAGGAGAGATGACAAAGCAAATGGATGAGAGAAGGATATAATGGCAGCCCATAATGGTAATAATAAATACATATAGACTGAACATCGAAAAAGTACGACTCTAAAAATAACAGACAATTAAGCAAATTACTTACCAATAAAAAATAGTTAAATAAATAAATAAAAATAAAAAATCCATAAAAATCAAATAACAAAGAAAAAAATCCATAAATTATCGTGTCAAATTTGAATACGCCGATAACTCGAGCGGACCCGCAAGCATCGAGACTCGAGGAAGCCGCGGGTCTGCTGATGTTTATCGGAAATCCAATTAAAGGCGAAGTTAGTCAAGATGAAGATATCGAGTGAGGAGGATCCCTCGCCGGCCCCGAATCAGGCATCATGGGGACGGGGGAAGGGGAGGATGAGAGAGGGAAGACGGGAGAAGGGAAGGTGAGAGAGGGAAGAGGAGAGGAAGGGGGATATAGAGAAGGGAGAAGGGGGGAGGAGAGAGAGAAGAAAGAGAGAAGGAAGAGGGGAGAAGGGGAGAATGAGAGAGGAACGGAAAGGGAAGGAGAGGAGAGGGAATGGAGGGAGAGACGAGAGCTAGAGGGATAACATGGGGGGGGGGGTGAGGGGAGGAGAGAGGAAAGGGAATGATGAAACACAGAGGGTAAAGGGCATATGAAAGGAAAGAGAGAAGGGAAGGAGACTGGGAGGAGAACTGGGAGACAGGAGATGAGATGAGGAGAAAAGAAGGCGACAGGGAGATCGTACGAACGAAGACACAGGAGGAGGAACAAAAGAACTGACATGAACTGTGGGAAAAACAAAAC
>NC_051407.1:40467270-40467654 GCF_015228065.2 Penaeus monodon
TTCATAAACATTTACAAATAGATGCATGGCTGTACATGGTAAACACAGACCGTACACGCCAGCAGTCCCACAAACGCTTTCAGGCGCCCGATTTCAACCTCGTCTGCGCAGAAGCCGGTGTCCCCTACCCGCAATCGGCCAACAAACAACGTGTCAGCAATACAGTGCCACCGAGCGTGTGCAATAAAGATGGCACGGGGAGGGAAGGGAGGGACACGGCCCTCGCGTTTGTTTAGCGACCTCGGCCGCCCTCCATCATGGGGCGGGCGTGAATGCCGCTTCGGGATTAAGCTCTGTTAGTGTCGGTCCCTGGCACTTTCTCTGGCGCTTCGCCTCTGCCAAAGGGGCGCGTTTATACGTTTGCGCATGTGTATGGGCATACGT
>NC_051407.1:40467707-40467794 GCF_015228065.2 Penaeus monodon
GAAGCGTAAATACAAACACAATTAGACAAATAAACAAACACAACTTATCGGTACAACTTATCTACCTAAAAACCTAAGCGAAAGGCA
>NC_051407.1:40468324-40468706 GCF_015228065.2 Penaeus monodon
CGTAAAGCGCGCCATAAGCATTACGACACTCTTTACGAGCGTCAGTTCATTGGTTTATCACAACACCTTTGTCGGCGACGCGGGCTGCTTCCGGGGAGCTGGGGCGGCAGATGTGAGTTCAGCACAATGGTGTCATTTTTGGTGGCGCGCGGATCCTTATCGCGTGAAAAAAATTCTGATGTTTTCTCACAGCGACAAGGCCTCCTGCTATAAACTATGTGGCGGGACAAAACCTCGGTTAGAATGATCAAGACGGTTCCTAACGAGCTAATCTGACCTCTTTTTCGTTAGCAACTCATTTCCCGGAGTGGAGGCGTCATGTCAGCCGATTTTCAGAGATTCTACGTTCGGCTGTATGTCTTCAAGCTGTCACTGCGACACA
>NC_051407.1:40469030-40469411 GCF_015228065.2 Penaeus monodon
TCCATCGCCGAAGGCATACATATGGGTCGTGAGAAGGCCGGGAAGAGTACCTGTGGCACGATACGATCTGTCCATTCAGTAGCAGTAAATTGGTGCCCGAGGGACTCTCCCGACTTTTGCCTTTTATTACCGTTACAACTCTATTTCCTCTCCATCTCCCGTTTTCTAATTTCTACGAAAAATTTCAGATACATATTTCTCTCTTATGGCAATCAGTTCAGCCCATCTCTTGCGGTCTTCCAGCTCTCGGCATCAGCACATCAGGGTGTAAACCACAGGTTTTTTTCAGGGAAGGTTTACGACTCGAGATAAACAAATGTACATACTCTCCCCTGCCATAAACATAATAATGAATAATACACGTCACTATCACCGACGATT
>NC_051407.1:40469930-40470191 GCF_015228065.2 Penaeus monodon
CTAGAAGAGATGACAGAGGACACATTCCAAACAGATAAGTACTTTCGTAACAGTTTAAACCCAATTCTTTCCAACATTACCCATCTTTGCAATAGTGTTACTTTTATAGTCATTAATGATTTCATCCTCATACTATATACATTTAATTAAATCTATGGCTCTTTCATAATCAGTTATTAACTATTATTCATCACACACTGTTTGAAATTTGGTAAACATTCAAACTCATGAAATATTTTACGTTTACTTCATTTTGCGGAC
>NC_051407.1:40470208-40470541 GCF_015228065.2 Penaeus monodon
AGAAAAAGTGCCATAAAAGCTAAACTATTAAAGTATACGGACCTGACTTTGCAAAGAATCACAAATTGATATTCAGAAATACAAGATAGAGGCGGCGACAGAGGAAGTACTTGAGGCATCGAAGATAATTATTGAGAAACAGAATAAAGTTCAAAAGAGGAAGAAAACGAAATTTGGCCGCTTTACCGCTTGTTATTTCGTTCGTTTTTCAGGTAATCCAAGGCTCAGAAAGGGCATGACGAATATCTAAGGGGTACAGTTAAGCAAGAATGCAAGGAAATGAAGCAGGCTTGTTAGCACTCGGTAACCAACACTCGTTCGCTATGTTTATTT
>NC_051407.1:40470608-40470945 GCF_015228065.2 Penaeus monodon
TCATTCATATGTAGTTCAATAAAAAATATTTTACAATTTTACCTTTTAAGCGAAACTGATCATATCAATCTCAATGCGTATCTAGTTGTTATGAGTGATATCCTGCACTGCAAAAGCTCATTAAATATCAAATGATCATCGAGGTCACATTTTAGATACTCTTATTTGCCCGATTTCGTAATAGTTACACTGGAAAATTGGGAATCTAAGGAAAATAAAACCTCAGAACATTTCCGAGCAATTCAACACCTATTAAAAGTATTAACTCATCATAAAAAAGTTATTTTCCTCCATTAATTACTTCTCCCATTTCTATCCCTTTTACTCTTTTAATCTG
>NC_051407.1:40471362-40473736 GCF_015228065.2 Penaeus monodon
CGCAAGAGAGAGGACCTCCGCGAGCGTCACAGCCGAGTCTCCTCAGCAGCAAATAAATCCTGCGAGTTAATTACAAAGGGGGAAACGCATTTTATATAAAGTGGGCCATTAATTGGACAAGGGATATGGGGCTAATGAAACAAGACTCAAAGATATAAACGCTAAGTGTGAGCGTGTCTCTTCAAACCCTTGGTGTTTCCACTGATAATGGTCATATACTCGAAAACTGTCTTGTACAGTTAGAAGCGTCATTGTGAAAGAATACATAAATAAATAAATTATGAATGGCGAAGGAAATACGGTAGCGGCGATGGTGGTGGCGATCGTATTTCTACCGCTGCTGATAATGGTGATAACGAAACTACACGGATTTTTAAGATTAAGCCACAAAAGCGCTAAGAGGCATGAATCAAAAATAGAGAAGCAACCATTCTCTCTTAAGTACAAGAAGCAAAAGGAGCATGAGAGCAAAAAAGCCGCGAGTAATCATCTTTCTTTGCTATCACGCAACAGCTGTTGCTCCTCTTCCTCAACCGAACGCTAATCACGTAAGGGAGAGGTTTGCGGTAACGCCAGAAAAAAATACATATGATATATACTACCACCTTTTATTTTTTAGAAAACGAATTCAAAAACAATAGCAAGGAATGCACTGCAGCATGAAGTCTGTTTAAATTACAGATAAGCAGGACAGCTGGCTCTGTTACTTATTTATTAATACGCTGATGTCCACTCCGGCAAATTGCTTGTCTCCGCTCATAAACCTCTAACAATTGGTTTCCTATTCTAGATCCTCTCCTATCCAGTATAATTATTTCTAACTCCATTCTTATTTTTCATGTCCTTCCTAAATGGCATGAGGTTCATTCAGTTCGTTTCCATCAGTTTTTTCCCGTCCTAGCTCAACATACAAGGAATCCGTTGTAGACCTGATAGCGGAATAAGAATTACAGTCATTTCCTAAACTGGCGATTTGTAATTCCATCTAAACACGATGTGGATTTTCATTAATAATCATAATTAAACAACGTATATTCTATGTACATATAAAAAAACAGGATGTATCTGTATAAATGAGCTACAACTTTTGCCTAACCCCAAATCCCAAATCATTTATGCATGAATTCTACCTCAACCCTTGTCCCTGGTCCTCTTCTTTCATCTGTCTGTTCGCTATTCTGTTGAAGTTTTCGTGAATCTATTAAAGGCCACTTTTCTGCCCCTTTTCCTTTGATCCGGTGATTATGTCTCGTAAGTGTAATTTGTTCTCGGATCTAATGCCAGATTTCTTTAATTCAGTGGAAAGTTTTATCCATTTTCGTCGCAATTCGGAAAAAAAATATATAAAAATACAACTTCCAGAGAATATTCTTGCGGGTGAGATACTGACGTCGAAATATGTATTATCAGTGATAATAACACCATTACAAATAGAATACGCCAAGAACAAGCAAATGCTGAGTAACCATTGTTATTGTAAAAATATAAGTGTTAATTCTGAAAGCCATTAGTCTTTAGAAATCAAGCAAGCACTCTATGAAGGTCAAGTGAAATTCTGAAGAATATTACAAAACAGATGAAGGAAATCGAAAATCAGGAGTGAAATAATTACGAAAGCGAAAGTAATATTTACACACTTGAGAATTGGTTTCACGTCTTACTCTCATAGTTCTTGAATGTCTACTGACACAAATTATCTTTTGTTGCCAATTATATCCACTGATCTAATATGCACAATATTCACTTATCTATGTTTTATATAATTTTCATGATACGCAGCGACCTACAACTGGGTCACGCATCCTACTTTAATGAAACGTCTGATCAAGGACATGCAGATAGAAAAGTGATGTGTGCATGTGTGCGTGCATGCGAGTGCGTGTGGTAAAGTCAGCCTTAAGGGTGATCCTGCTACAGGATTCTTTTATCTAGCGTCTCTTCGATCGCAACTAATCTCGTCTCTATATCATTTCTGGTGATAACCGTTCATCTAGTTTTCTATCTACCAACGCTTCTTCCTGTAAAGGGCGTGTCCTTCTTTGTCTTCTTCCCTTCCTCCAACATGCCTCGTTTCATTTTCTCTCACTTTCTGTTGCAAGATTCCCACCATATTTCTTGTATCTTCGCTCTCCTCTTCTTTATCAGTTATATTCTTGCCATCCACCTATCATTTTCATTTCATCTTTTTACAGTAAACCCTCTTCTTCCTTCCTTAAAGCTCACGTGTCCGGGCCGTTTAATATAACATGACTTTTTTATAGCTCTGTATGTTTTCTCCCAATTAACCTGTAAGAAGTGGAGTAACTGCAGACCCTTCATGGAATTCCACATTTATGAGAGAGGTATCTATGTGCTTTTACCCAAGTTTACACTA
>NC_051407.1:40474143-40476914 GCF_015228065.2 Penaeus monodon
TTTACAAACATATATATATATGATGTACACCTGGTGAGGCTTATTTCCTGGGCCCAAGGCCCGGCCGCTCATCTCGGTTTATGGCTTGGCCAGACACACACACAAGACCGTAACTCAACAGGTCTGAGCCACGCAGGGCGAGCGGTTCTACGGTTCAGCTGCCAGGGAGTGTTGTGGCATGTGTGAAGAGAGACGGTCAGAATAATCCATGGCGATGGGCACAGCCGACAGGCAACAGGGCCAGCGTGAGATTCTATTTGTATTATTTCCATCCAATTACGGAATTTCTTTTGTCTCATCAAGGGCAAAGGCTGGTTAGGAGATCCTTATTTCTGTTTTCTTTTGTCTCATCATGAGCAGAGGGTGTGGGGAATATCTTTTATCCCTCTCTCTCATTTGTATTATTATAATTTTTGAATGCTAGATACACAACGCGAATTTCTACATTAATAACACCGACGCAGGCATTCCAGAGATTTTAAAAAATACTTATACTTAGGATTCACATGTAATCAAAATCATTTTTATGGTCATGTTTTTTTTATATTGAAAATTATAATTAAGCTACGATAATTTTTGAGATATAATGGATTAACAAAACTTTTTCACAATACCAGGCCGGCATACCAATTTTGAATCATATATTTCGTATTATAAACTCCATCAAAGATAATCAGCGTTTGTCGTTTTTTCTTTCATTAATTACTTTTCATTTATAGATCACTCTTAATAGGATTATATCGCTTTTCGTCCCACTCATTTCCAGGAAAACTTTATCAACGAGTAATTTTGCTTAGCTTGTCGGGTTTTGAAAATGCAGCAATCTCGAGGAAATAAAAACGTATATGCTAGCCCATTCTTATGTAAGAGGCAAGCCGATTAATCAAGAAGATATTTAATTTATAATGAATTAGGCACAACATTTATACAACGATGTTAAAATATAATGAAAAAGTCTTGTTTATTGCAGATATCAGTGACGCATAATTAATGCTAATGAAGATTCCCCGTCTGTTTACATAAACTTCAATTGTAAATATAAATATAGGGTCTGCGCGAATGAGGATAGAGGCACACACGAGATCATTCGTCGAGAGGGGTATGTCTATCACCACTGTTTTGTCAGAAGAAACGTGATACATGAATCTTAAGAATATAGTAAAAAAAAAGGGCTGCCGTACAAGACAACACTAGCCGCCGTGAGCTAGTGAATAAGACTCCAAAAAAGGAGAAGGAAAGATGAAAATGGACTAGCCGCACCGTGTCCGTGCGAGAGCGAAGGACACGTAAGCCACTTGAGGAGGCCACACCGCACGACACAACCTATATTATATAAATTCCCTCATCAAATCAACCATTTTCCGTCATATTAACTTAGATGGCAATCTAAAATTTACCTTTAATCAAATTGAGATACCCAGTAAAAGCCAAGGCGAGCTCTAACATAATGATATAACCTAATAAAGGGGCGACTGGAGGACACTCGGTGGGAGACGAGGTGGAATTAATCAAGTATTTCTTATTCAAATTGGTAAATGTTTAGAAGACAGCCGCAGTGGCTCTAAAACAGGACTTCTGTTGACAGTGTTGTATCCAAAGCCACTTGCTATGTTTTATGATGGATAGCCTGTAATCTGAGCCCCAATATGAGAGAGAGGAATGTTCAGCGATCGTCGCTGCCACCGCGATTCGCGCTTCAGTGAAGGCCAGTAAATTAATATGTATATTTTGGCAGAGTAGAGTTTTGAGTGGCGATAAGTGGCTGGGAAAATCTTGCTGTAATATCATGGCGGAAACTTCGTCTTCGCCGGAGTGCCAAGCGTCTAAAAATATGATTTGGCTAATTTATTTTAGATTATGATTAAAACAAAGGTTTCATAGAAGAAAAAAATTCTCAAAACTACCTATACGTCACTGATTAAGTGTTACTTTCCAATTTGTGCTTCTGATTTTACAAGCACTCCAAACAAGATAAGCACTTGCCTCTCTGTTCGTGAGCGAGGGCTTGTCTATACAGTCATCATATCGCCCTACAGCTTCGTAATGCCAAACTGCTCCAAACAGAACAGAGATTCCCCAATCCATTCTAAAAGCCGTTCCGTTTGTTGGCTTGTTCCTTCTGTAAACCACATTAGTCCGGTAAGCCTGAGACCAGTGTAGTGTATTTTCCGAGCTAATGAAAATTAGGACAAATTAAAAGGCAAAACAGGAATCTTTATAGGTAAAATATCGGCAATCCAAGATTAAGACAGGTATATCAACCTCTGCAGGTCTGCCGGCGTCATCCTTTGCCAAATGGTCATGTTAACCACAGGATAACACAGGGCTGGGGAGTTCCCCTCGCAATATGCTACACACTAAACCATTGCCTATTGCCTAAGCGATATTAACAAGCCTTTCCAGTTGCCCTTGAATCTCTAGAGACAGTATGCTATTCTCAGGTGTGCACGTTGCTCATTGCTAAACTGTTGACACAGCAAAATGATAAATAATCGTCTCTATAGTGATAAAAGAAAGATTAATAAGCACGCCTTATTCTTGGAATTCATTAGGTGTAATGTGATGAAAGGAAATCTTGAAAATATTTGACAGAAAACACAAGTGTTATTTTAATTGACGAGAAAAAAGTTTGCCGTTAATTATCAGCCTTATTGAAGTTATCGGCATTATAAATCATACAGCTTGCATCACAATGATCGACGAAATTTTGGTCTAGTCACCTATGTGAACAGAATACCAAAATATTTTCCTTATTGTGCTAAATCAATCAG
>NC_051407.1:40477429-40477543 GCF_015228065.2 Penaeus monodon
GACTAAACATCTATTTGTGCACTGGAACTGTCGTGCCTATTCGTGTTGCTTCTCCTCCCGCCTGTCTCACCACACGTGTCAAGTTGACCTTGTTCCTCGTCGAGGTTGTACTGC
>NC_051407.1:40478108-40478352 GCF_015228065.2 Penaeus monodon
TATTAAACACGAACGTGTGTAACAACGGGATAATGAAGAAATTAGCCCATGAGCCTATCCTTCAGCCAATAAAAAAAATGAAACAAGCAGTGAAATGAAAAGAAGAATATAAGAGCTGATAAGATTGTCAAGTGCTTTCTTAAGTTCCAGACATCGTCACAAGCACAGCGACATTTCCAGACTTCCTTCTTTTGTGCATGCGCTCCTCACCCTCCTTACGCGCCCCCTCCGCCCCCCTGTTCTC
>NC_051407.1:40478790-40479061 GCF_015228065.2 Penaeus monodon
CATGTCAAAGACGGGAGACACGAGTGGTCGCAGTCATTACCTGTGTTGGTTAATTGGTAGACTTTCAAGACGCTGCCTCTCCTTCAGACCGTCTCGCCTCCTCACTTCATCCGGCTCTTGGTTAGCTTGCTTGCTTCTTTTTCCTCAGGTTTTATTTCCTGCTTCATGTTACCATCATTTGTAAAATTAATCACAATCATTATTCTTGTCATTGCTGGTATTAGTACCAAAGTGATAATTGAAATTCTGACATTAAACACTAAATTCTATT
>NC_051407.1:40479191-40479517 GCF_015228065.2 Penaeus monodon
CCTCCAGCCCCATCCGTTCTCGGGAAGCGATCCTTTGTCTCCATTTTTCGGAACACTCTATCTCCAGTCAGCTTAAAGGAATGGGTTAATTGCTTGGTTTCCCGAAATCTTTCTTGAGACTTTATGAGTGGCCGACTCATAATTACTAAGTGTTCAGATGAAAAAAGAAGACGAAGAGAAAGAGAGTAAAAATAAATGCAAATATCTCCAAATTCAAGTTGGACTTGATATTGTGTGGTGAGATACAGGAGAAGGATAGTGTAAAGATACAAAGATATGATTCACATTGTAGCTTGGGAATTTCCGTGCACACCACACACTTAAAT
>NC_051407.1:40480775-40482480 GCF_015228065.2 Penaeus monodon
GGAAGGAGGATTCTGGCTGAGGCCCCGGTCTTGGGAGAGCGACTTGGAGGCGTGTTAATTACTCGACACTCGAGACGGCCCCCAACGCAGGCCCTCACGGATATGTTGTCTTTTCAATTGTCTCCGTACTCAGGTCAGCGTCACGTGGCCTAGGTAGGCGTGCCGGAAGTGTGGAAAAGAATAAAGGCAAAGAGCGCGTCGGAAAGGCTGGCCAGGGTAGAGACCGAGGGAGGGAGCGGGGGGGGGATAGTGACAACGAGAGCCTCTTAGAAGGGCGACGGTACGGCCAGGGTGAGAGCAGGGTACGAGGAGCGCGTCCAAGACTTGGTTAATGGTAAATGCAGGGAGATGTATGAAGCAACAACGGCCTCATTACAAGAATGAGAGCAGAAATATGACTAATGCATTTCCTCTGTTTCGCCTGATGTAAATGATACTCTCAGCATCATGATACAAGATCCGGAAGAAAGACGAGAGGACTTTGGGATGCCAGAGAGAAACGTGGATTGATTTTGCACATTTCCTTCTCTCGATATCAACGGATTCATGATTTTTGGCAGAGAATGTCATTAACTGAATGAAACTATGATTAAAATCCATGAAAGCTAAAAAGAAAAGAAACGCAGACGAGAAAACGCAATCTGGTATCAGACAGCAGCTGGGGACACAGACGACGCGCTGCATTCATGAAAGATAAATGACGACCATAGACCGAATATTTACGACCGCTGTTAATAGCGTTCCAGGTTCTGGCATATTGTCCCTGGCTCACAACCTCTCAAGTCCATCGCCGAGACACTTCATCACAGCTTAATACGCTGATCCAAGTTGATATGGGTTTCCGCTGGCTTTTACGCGCATCTTTACGCCTAAGGCAAATGAGTCGCATGCTTTGGCTGGAGCTTCATTATACTATACCAAGCACAACGAATTCTCTCGCATTATCCCATAATGAAGAAGGCGAACAAAACTAACGAATGGCCCAATCTATTATGTACGCATGAGAGTCCATCTCATGCATGAAGTCTTCAGGGAACGATCTTCAAGCACTACACAATGCATCAAGCATGGAAAGTGGTCCCTCATATCCTATACATTATTCTAGACATTTACTCATTACATATATCTTGTGTTGGATGAGTAAACACTGCCAGCACATATAACATACTGCAAGAAGTCCGCATTAAGGTCAAAATAGTTCAGCCTCTTACCGAGAGTGAAATTCGCACGCAGTTAATTACTGACCCCAATACTCTCTGCCCCACTAAAAAAAATACACAAATAAAAAAAATACTCACAATTAAACGCTCGTGTATGAGCAGCCGTTTCTGACTATAGCCTCCTCCGTTGTTCTGGGTTCCAAATCACCATCAGAGCAACACACTCCTTTTCAAACTTCCAATCAGCACCTACCAGACACATTATAATCTCTGGCCGATCGAGCCCAGAAGCAGGTTGGTGCAGTATACAAGGTTCACACATTGCATCTTTCATCTGCCGGTTTATGTGACAAAGCAGATCACTCTGGGATACATCCGCTCGCGAGGAAAATCAGGCATGCAGGTCTTAAAAGATTAATTCTGCTGCTTTATCAGGATACATCACGGGACAAAGAGAGGACTAAAGAGACACGTTTCAAGTATTTTTTCAAAAATCCATCAAAAAGGTTTAACCTAAAGGTTTTCAAGAATAAGTATGAAGCTAA
>NC_051407.1:40482891-40484047 GCF_015228065.2 Penaeus monodon
TTCAGTATATGTTCTGAGCATATCCACGTCAAAGGCTGGTGCGCGGAGCTGGAAGACGAAAAGCCCGGGTGCCACAACGCCTCCACATACAATCCACCTACAGACCCACGTACGAACGGACAGGGAATCGTAGCAAGAACACACAAACGCTAACCCAAATTTCTCTTCTGCAGTTTCATGTTCTCTCTTTTATATTTTTCTAATATATGACAGTGATTCGTCTTACACTGCAATTTAGGCAGTGGGTAGGCCTAACTTCGCCCGGACCCGCTATATTACGTCCCGACCGTAGAGTTTCTAGTGCTGGCTCGGAAAAACAATTTGTTATCTGGATGCACCACCTGCCGGCACGAGGCAAGAAGTGTGAGTGTATAGATGGCGTCCCGCGCATCATCGCGTCTATACTTTTTCCTCTGAGCGTATCCTCACTTACGTATATTACAGCGAGCAGAAAAGGAGGGATAATCATACAAAAAAAAAAAAAACTAAATAATTACATGAATAATTTTCTGAATATCCTAGCGAACAGAAAACAAAGACTCAAGATTTCATGATGAATTTTCAGAATATCAAAGCGCATAGCTAAGAGCACACACACGCACCAAAAAAAGGGAAGGCTAATAATTTACATATCTTTGAAATGTCTTAAGAGGGTAAAACTCCCGTAACGCGAGAGGGTAAGGGGTTGAGGGGGGGAGGGATCTTTCAGTGCGACACCCCGAGCTCTTCCCCTTCGCCATACTTACTGATTTGGAAGCGGGCCAAGGCTAGTTATGTCCCTCCACGAAGAAAAATCCCAACTAAAAGCATAAGTGCACTGTTAACTCAGCTTCTTGCTCGCGCCGCCGAAGGATCCGCTAAACTGCACTAAAATTTGGACGGAATGGGTGATATTTCGGGTATTATATGATAGGGACAGTCCGATTTCTTGCGGAAAAATACATTTATGTGATCTTTTTTCTTCTTATCCTACTTACGGATATGTTAGTAAGATACCAAAGCGCTCGTAATGCGCAGCAAGCCTTTCAAAATCATATGTTTAAATGTTTGGTCCTTTGGTTCGGGAAAGCACAAGGACCATCGTTAACTCGAATTT
Organism: Penaeus monodon; assembly: GCF_015228065.2. Lineage (NCBI taxonomy): Eukaryota > Metazoa > Arthropoda > Malacostraca > Decapoda > Penaeidae > Penaeus > Penaeus monodon. Next base: position 40,483,988 of record NC_051407.1, read on the forward strand.
AGATTTTGAACTCGTGTTTTAGATTTTCATATGTTTCCTCCTGCACCATGATTTTTCCTA
>NC_051407.1:40484702-40484987 GCF_015228065.2 Penaeus monodon
TTTCCACATTTCAAAGGCATTATTAAAGTGACAGTGGTATAAAATTCTCATGTAATTATGATCCAAATTCCAAGTCGCCAGCAATAAAACCAACCTTCAAAGATAAGGAAAAGTAAAGACGAGAAAAAAGGAAAATCGACAGCCGGGTATCTGCTTATATGATACACACACGAAATCCAACGGAGGCACGAACGAAGTTTTCACTCCAGGCTTGCATTACCAAAGCCAAACTTTTCTATCTAAAAGCTCGTAGGTTGATTAACAATTTTCGCTTAGGAGATACAG
>NC_051407.1:40485014-40485361 GCF_015228065.2 Penaeus monodon
TCAGCAAAGATTTTTAAAGTCATTTCCAGACAGAGAGCTCCCCTCCACCATTGGCTGTTGGCTAATTTGCCCGATCTTAATGAGCACGGCCGGAGACCAGGCTTTTCTCGGCGGTTCCCATGAAAAGATGTCTTTCCGAGCCGCAGCTGGTTTTCTGAGCATAAATGTTGCTAATGCCGAGTTGCATATGATGCGAATATTTATGCACACACGTAGGCTTTCCCCACTTGCCTTTGGAATTAAAAGCGGGAATGGGGAAATGCAACGAAATATATACATATTCAAATACGTTAATTCTTTTTTTCTGAATATACTTCATTCTTTAATGCACGGTATAATCCTTTGGC
>NC_051407.1:40486171-40486457 GCF_015228065.2 Penaeus monodon
AAGAAACATCCGAGAACCACATGCAACCAACCACCATCAGAGAGTGCAAGCCTCGTCTTTCGCGAGGCCCTTGTTTAAGTCCAATAAAATGTGACGCATTATTTCCAGTCGTATCGCGTCAGATCTCACAGCAACAACAGCGCCGAGGAAACATCATTAAACTAAGCTCATTACGCGAAGTTTAAATCACCGTTAGACAGACACTGATCGAGTCTATTGTTCTTAAACCCTCAATAAAACCAGTGGAAGCTTACTTTACACTGAAAGAAAAAAAAGTATCCAATAC
>NC_051407.1:40486716-40487079 GCF_015228065.2 Penaeus monodon
TTAAAGGTTAATATTGTTTTCTGCTCTAATGAACTATTTGTTCATGAACTATGCTCTTTAGATGAAATGATTTTGTTTGTACAAATACAAAGTGCGGAAGTATCCTTGTTTTTTGTTTTAGTAATTATTTGTTAGAGATAAATTGACAGTCAATTTCGTTATCTATTTATTTCACAGTATGATGGAGTTTGATTTTCGTGTTTCATTTAATATTAAAGGTTTGAATTTGTGGCCCAATTTATACCGGTACAATGTTCTGTGACTGTGATTATTTGTATATGTAAATAATCTGGAAATATACAATGACCTGGTGATATTTTGTATTCGTTATCAATTTTTTTTTTTAAATTCTGTGTACACATA
>NC_051407.1:40487498-40487727 GCF_015228065.2 Penaeus monodon
CGTTTTCTCGTCTTGTAGGACGCTTCTTGGGTCCTCTAGCTTGTGGTTTGCTCCTTGGGCACGGCAAAGTAACCAATGGACAAAGGTGGTGAATGGTGCTTCAAGCATATCACACGTTTCCAGTGGTCAGGAAAATCGCCTCGTAGAAGACACTGCTAACCAGAGAAGGCATCGGGAAGCACTCTGGTTATCACTTCCGTAGTCAATTCATGTATGAGAGGATAAGAGG
>NC_051407.1:40488072-40490264 GCF_015228065.2 Penaeus monodon
TCAAAGACTGGAAAACCACCATAGTGAAAACTGAAGAACCTCTTGCCTCCACCTGCTGCTACACAGGCTCTATATCGAGCCTCTTTTCCCCACCTACTGCATCAAACCACCCTCTAAAACATGACGTCCTTCGCCCACAACCAACTCCTACAACAAGACACGATGCCCATTTTCCCTCGCGCTTCGTTCCCTCCCCACCTCGTCTACTCCCTCCCACCTCGTCTACTTCCCTTCCCACCTCCGTCCATCTTCCTCCACATCTCCTTCCCTGCTTCCCTCCCCACCTCCACCCGCTTCCCTCCACACCTCCGCCCGCTCCCTCCACACCTCCTCCCGCTCCCCTCCCCACCTACTCCTGATTCCTTCCACACTTCCGCCCGCTCCCCTCCACGTCTCCGTCCTGCAGCAGGGATATCGTCAAATCCCTGGTAGATTGTGATAATGGATTCCGAGGCCACGACGCTACCTGCACCAAGCTCTCTGCTTTGGTACCATTAGCTGGTCGCGGGGAGAAGGGGAAGGGGAGGAAGTGGAGAAGGGGAAGGGGAGGAAGTGGAGAAGGGGAAGGGGAGGAAGTGGAGAAGGGGAAGGGGAGGAAGTGGAGAAGGGGAAGGGGAGGATGTGGAAGGGGAAGGGGTGGAAGTGGAGAAGGGGAAGGGGAGGAAGTGGAGAAGGGGAAGGGGAGGAAGTGGAGAAGGGAAGGGGAGGAAGTGGAGAAGGGAAGGGGAGGAAGTGGAGAAGGGGAAGGGGTGGAAGTGGAGAAGGGGAAGGGGGAAGTGGAGAAGGGAACGGAAGGGGTGGAAGTGGAGAAGGGGAAGGGGAGGAAGTGGAGAAGGGGAAGGGGAGGAAGTGGAGAAGGGGAAGGGGAGGAAGTGGAGAAGGGGAAGGGGAGGAAGTGGAGAAGGGGAAGGGGAAGGGGAGGAAGTGGAGAAGGGGAAGGGGAGGAAGTGGAGAAGGGGAAGGGGAGGAAGTGGAGAAGGGGAAGGGGAGGAAGTGGAGAAGGGGAAGGGGAGGAAGTGGAGAAGGGGAAGGGGGGAAGTGGAGAAGGGGAAGGGGTGGAAGTGGAGAAGGGGAAGGGGAGGAAGTGGAGAAGGGGCAGGGGAGGAAGTGGAGAAGGGAAGGGGAGGAAGTGGAGAAGGGGAAGGGGAGGAAGTGGAGAAGGGAAGGGGAGGAAGTGGAGAAGGGGAAGGGGAGGAAGTGGAGAAGGGGAAGGGGAGGAAGTGGAGAAGGGGAAGGGGTGGAAGTGGAGAAGGGGAAGGGGAGGAAGTGGAGAAGGGGAAGGGGGAGGAAGTGGAGAAGGGGAAGGGGAGGAAGTGGAGAAGGGGAAGGGGTGGAAGTGGAGAAGGGGAAGGGGTGGAAGTGGAGAAGGGGAAGGGGTGGAAGTGGAGAAGGGGAAGGGGTGGAAGTGGAGAAGGGGAAGGGGAGGAAGGAGAAGGGGGAAGGAAGGGAGGGGAGGAAGGGGAGGAAGGGGAAGGCGAAGGGTTGAGGAACAATCTCAGAGGAGGGGCGAGGGAGGGAGACAGGTGAAGAAAGGAGAGGGAAGAAAGAAAAAAACATAGAGGAGGGATAAAGGAAGTAGATAAGGAGGGGGAACAATCTTAAGGGAGGATTGGGGGAGGGGGGGGTAGATAAAGGAAGGTAAAGAAGGAGGGAGGAACTATCCTAGGGAAAGGGCTGGGAGAGGAATATATGTAGAGGGAGGAGGAGGAATATTCAGACGGGAAGGGGAAGAGATGGGCACAAAAAGAGGTGTAGACTTTAACGAAAAGAGAAGTGATTGGAAACATAAGACATGAAACAAGATGAAATGAATATTACATCGCTTATAAGAAAATTTTCCAACAGCCTAAAAAATTACTTAAATTGACCATAGACTCACCGCATACAACCCTATTCAAAACATACTAATGGTGTTCAAAGCGGGATCACATTTCGTTCAAGTAAACTTCTCACTCGGTAACTTAACTTTTCACTAATGATAATCTAAAAAGTTTATTGGCATCCTTGAAATAAGTCAGATGGAGTAAGTCATGTATATAAAAAAATCACGCTAAAATATTGCCTTAAACCTGCATATTTATACAAGAGGAAAAGTTTTTTTTTATCCAAACTACAAGCTTCAACAAAAAATAATATCCCATTCTCAAATGAGAAAGTGAATTATTCCGTCACATGTTAGGATTATTCAAAGC
>NC_051407.1:40490293-40490791 GCF_015228065.2 Penaeus monodon
TGCTAATGACAATTTTGCATAATATAATAAGATCCGTTTCCCTGCTGTGTCTGTGTGATTTACATTTACCAACTAATATTTCAAAAACTTAATCAAAGAAAAATGATAAAGAAGTGTATTTTATAGAAAAGAGAATAACCATACCACATCCCTCACTCTGTTTTACCATTGTTATGAAATTTTTCATACATTTTCGTTTTTCAGCGGTGCATCCTACTCACCAGTTTGATTTTACATATTTCAAGGACTCAGAACAAGTTGAAAGTCGGATAAACAAATGAAAGATGAATGGTAAAATAAGAAAAAAAGGTGTATATCTAAATGACACAATAGAAAACAGACGCATATGCATATTTCAAGCTGCTAAGTCTAGAGTTGTTCTGTTTTTCTCAGTAACATTTCGGTTTTTTCCAAATACCTTTTTAAATATTTGCCATGTCCTTTTTCGTAACAGTTTCATATCATAATACTTTTTACAGTCTTGGTTTAACATAGGAA
>NC_051407.1:40495719-40497646 GCF_015228065.2 Penaeus monodon
ATTTTTGCTTGTTTATTTGCTGAAATAATTCTCGTTAAATATTCTATTGCTTGCTGTCAGTAAGCAATATAATTGGATTCTAAACAATAAAAAACCGATCCAACAAAAACACAGCTATATTTACACTGGCATATCATAAACAAGTCTACCATGTACCTTTAAGTCCCGCCCTGCCACGGCTAGAACACGTTGTGAAAAATATGCATTTTTTTTCATTAACACCCTTCAAATAAACACTTCATGGCGACACAAGTAAACCATATCCCTAAGCCATCTGCACAGCATAGCATCTCCCGCCAGGCGAACAATGTAGCGCCACTTAGCCTCGCCGTCATCAAGGGTCCCGGCTAATGCAACCGAAGAACCTGCAAGACGTTGGACCTGTCCCAACTGCACTCGCTCGCTTCCCCCGTAGCCGTGTAGGCGCTGGAAGCAGACTAATGACCTTGACGGCTACAAGACTTCCAGACTATTTCTCGGTGTAATGTACCAGACGCAGTGAATACAACAAGCGGTTTCTGTTGGGGAACATGGCAGCGCTTAGCGGAGACATGGGATGCAATTCCTTATACCAGAGTTTGCTCTTTCTATGCGAGGTCTCCTTTGGCTATATTATTTCCTTTGGAGTGGATGTTTTCAATTCTTCCCGAATAATAAATATCATGTCTGGTATTTTTCCAATAATTTTGCCGTCTTCTAACGCTGTGAGGCTGCAAAATTACTGCAAATATTTCCACATGTGGTAAACCATGGAATCGTTCGCTGATCTTTCTCGAGAAAAGAGTAAAAATGATCCTGCATACTATGATTAAATGGCAGCCATAGAAGTCCGAGGTCAACGCTAGAAGCTCCCAGTTCCCCGGAGAGCTGTCCCATACTTTCGCCTGTTTACTGCTTAAAGCTCTTTGTCAGCTCTACTTGATACCAGCGCTCTTCACAGAAGGTTTGTATTCCCTCAAGAGAAGCCCCTCTTTGAACCGGATCTACTCGCGGCCCTTTTATATCCACTGCCACATTTTTTACGCCTGAACAACGTCGTAACTCAACACCAATTGCTACTGAAAGCGCTTTGTCCAAGATTTTTTGTTTCTTTTTGTCCATAGATTTACCAAAGATCTACCTAAGGAGCTTCCTGATAAAGACATGGAGGTAAAGTTCCGCAACTCCTCTCATTGCATCCGGTGTCTTAAAAAAAACAGACCTTCCTTTTCTCAGTCTATGGACCTTGTCAAGGCAAGGAAACTGGAGTAAAATGATATTGCTTCTAACCTGACCGACGCCGAGGGCCAACAACACCATGCAGCCAAATATTTCACACGCACATGGCCTTACTAAGCGTCACCCACGACAGAAAGATGGACAGTGAGGTTAGCTTTCCGTGTGGAAGATTCCCCTCACACTTGCCTAGCGCACAGAAAACATACATAAGCCTAAAGTGAGAATCGGCCGGCCTCACGGGCACTGTGCACTCATCCGCCAGAGTATGCCAGTCACTCTTGTTATATGAGACGTCCAAGAGATAGCAGAGTGAGACCCGCTTGCACAGTGTCACTAGGAAGTGCAGGCCGTGGCAAGCGTAACTTCGAGTTTGTCATGGTTGGAGGGAATGCTACAGAAACATGAAGAGTTATGCAGATTATGCAAAAGCACTCCGAAATTTACAATGCGATGAGATGATAAAAATGATAAATACATAGCGACACATGTAATGTAAACAAAGCAATTAATTTATTTTCTTTCGTAAAAAATCGAATTCCATAGCCTATTGGAGATATATATTTGCTGCATTTCTGATACTTATTTTCACACACTTAACTGTACGCCTCCAACTGGGATTATATCATTATGACATTATTATATCGCTAAGTCATAATAATTGGTAAAATGGAAAACTCATGAACATTTCTGAACATGTGACAGAATGCGT
>NC_051407.1:40497876-40498117 GCF_015228065.2 Penaeus monodon
TCCGCCCTCCAGATTACTGGAGAGAAAAACATCGACATTTTAGTAAGGGATATTCATAAACCGAAATAGAAGGCAGGCCGGGCGGTGAGCACCGACTAAAGGGATCAACTTTTATCTATCTGTCAATCTACGACGACCCCGAGTCTACCCCTAAACCCGCATGGCGCGCAATAGATCATAATCATCGCTGATGGGCGTCGTGTGCTTTCCTACGCCGCTGTGGAAAATACCACAAGGATCC
>NC_051407.1:40498685-40498812 GCF_015228065.2 Penaeus monodon
GAGAAACACTATGTACCTGACTTCCTTATCCCCAAAGCGGCAGACAGGTACAACATTTCTGATTACCTTAATTAGCTGATCACTTGAAGTAAGATGGCTCTATCACGATTCTCAAAATCGCAAATGC
>NC_051407.1:40498841-40499095 GCF_015228065.2 Penaeus monodon
AGACTCCTTCCTATTGGCTGGGAAAACGCCACTAAGCGAATGTTCGTTCGCATACTTTGCAATGTATGTATAAAAGTTTACCAGTTTACATCCCGTGACAATGCCACTAACTTTCCAAAATTTCTCTAATTTACATGAAGTTTAAAAGCTTCGTAGAAAACTGTTTCTCTGCCATTATCACACTCTGGATGATACAATCTAACGCGCAAAAACGACGATAAAACCTAACAAACACAATATATGAAGCTCAACTT
>NC_051407.1:40499458-40500490 GCF_015228065.2 Penaeus monodon
ATGAATACTGCAATCATCGATGTTAGCATCAACCATTTTTTTCTGAAAGCAAAAATGTTCAAAATACACGAAAACATTTTACAAGGGAACATCCATTTCCTTCAATTCTCAAACTCTCCTGCTACAGCGAATAGCTCCAGAACAACCTGCTTGGGCCCGGCGACCCACTGAAGAAGAAGCGCCTCCTTGTAAAGCACGTTAGATCACGCCGAGGCGCCCTCCATCACCGGGGAGTTGAACCAGCAATCCTGGCTGAGACAAACACATCCATCCTTGGTAACACACATACTCGACACTTTGGAGGGTGAATTCTGCGATTCCCATTGGTAATTGCCTCTTAAGCCCCTCCTCGCTCAGCAGCTAATTCGGAAACTCTTTTTATATTTCTTAAAACTTAGTCTATAAAGTTGTTGAACTCAGGTTTTCGGAACATTTAGGGGCCGATTGTCCGAAGGAGATTCTGAATTAAAGGATATGTAGGATAGCAAATACATAAAGAACCTCATGAACTTCGAACGTCAACAAAACACTTGAGCCCGGGTATTTCCCGCCATCCTAAACGTCCGGCATATTCCAAATCATAGTCTCCCGATCTCGCACTCGACAGAATTCTCGCGGCAAATCGGAAAGCTTTTGTCACATTGCTTTCTCCCACTGAACTCGACCTCCGCGCAAATATTCATAAGGAACACGAGCGCGCGCCCCCCTGGACATCTCAGCATCGCAGTCTTTCCCGATGCTGTGGCTACATCTTACTGAGGACCTTCCATCAGTGAATATATGCTGTGCTGATGCTGTGGCTACATCTCACTGAGAACCTTCCGTCAGTGAATTCTAGCTGAAGACTCCCAGCGGTTTACCTTTCAAGGAGGTCATATATTTCCCTGGTAATTTCCCGTATCAAAATTACATATAGATAGATTTGTTTTCTCTTGTTTTCACTGCCGTGGTTGTGGATGCAAGTAAAGGGAATACCTATGTCTGTACCTATCTACGTCTCTCTCCTCTCCTTCTCTCCTTTCTTTTCTGTTC
>NC_051407.1:40501045-40501673 GCF_015228065.2 Penaeus monodon
GTATCTGTAAGTATTCATTAGTGTGTATCCATGCATATGCCCGTGTGTGCGTGCGAGTGTGCGCCTAATAGGCACAATTTTGATTGCTTAAGGTTAAAATAGTTTCCGTCCTTTTTGTCGCGAAATCGAGCTTAACAAAGTTAGACATAAAATTAAGTGAACTTGCAACAAAACCGTCGCCGTTAAGTAGCTTAATTAAGTCTTATCAAGCGGTGGCACCCTAATTCAGCCAAGTTAATATGGACGAAAGAGCCACACGTGGCGAGAGCGCTGCCTGGCCCTGTGACCTCCCATCAAGCAGCTTCTCGTGGAGTCAAACGCACATCACCGATAGTGTTATTCTTTACATAATCTATGTAATTACTGGCATTCATAATGAGTACGTGCGTTCTTTACTGGAGGCACATAAGCATCCCCAAGGTTGTATGATGACCCTAGGATAAATCTCCGACAGGAAGGGAGCAACAAAGTTATTCCTTGGCCAATCTACACTTACTACCCGAGATTCACGCATTCTACACGACTCTCGCCACTACCACGTTCTACACACGTCTCTCAAAGCTCACCCGATCACCACATCACTCTCGCAGCTCACGCACTATCCTGGACGGTGAAAAGAGCTTGTTTT
>NC_051407.1:40503408-40506112 GCF_015228065.2 Penaeus monodon
GAATAAGTCTAACAATTCGGAAGAGACGAACAATCAAAACATTGCTTAAAATGTTGTCAGAAGCAAAGGGGAAAACGAAAATGCAGCACATAATCAGGTTTTCTATTTGCATCTCCAATGTTTAGACAACCAAAAAGAAGCTGACAAAGGCAGAGCAACAGTAGCGAGTTCCCGTGTCTTGTGCGACAACTTGGCGCAGCCGGCGGGGCGAAGCTCCAGAGTTACCTCCCAACATGTTGTAAACACGTTCTGTACACACAACTTTCTTCGGTCCAACTTCATCGCCGTAGACGAACTAAATGCGAAAGGATTTGGCCAGTGCTAATTAACAATCGCGAAGACGCGAGTGAAGTACTTGAGTTATAGACAAATGGTGAAGAATGGCTTGTATTTCGGATAACAGTGGCCTACTGTGGCCACTCGTATCTTGCGGACTCTGCTAGAAAATGAGTTTAACAAAACCTAACTAAATGCGTACCTTAATTGAACCCGACACAATATTCCTTCTTCTTTTTTTTCCCCTAATTCCATGTAAATTTAACAGAACAACTTGTTTCACTAACCAGATAATAACAAGCCCATTCTACAAAACCCTACAACGAAGTTAAACATACAATTAACAATTGCACTTTCTAATCCTATTGCAAACACTAACACAACGCCGTTAGTGTTCTCTCTCTTATGCAGCGCGAGGCCCCGCGGAACAAAGGCACAGACAGGCGATGGAATAATGAACTCCTGCAGTAATCAGATTCACATTCATATTGCATCATCCTGCTGGCTGCAACCGTGTGCTTGTTAGGGCCCGCGCGTTGTCCTTAACTGCGAGCTTTGTGCCTTTGTCCTTGCGGAAACTTCGGTCTTTGTGGACGCCATCGAACGAGTCCCACGCGAGGAACGCAAACCACACGGCGTGAGCTGGCCGACCGCTGGCACAACCGGTAGTAGACAGAGCACATATCTACTGCCAAATTGCTCCATGGAAAAAAACAGTTTTATTCTTTCGCGAGTTTCTATTTTAGAAATTATTTCCAACCATTGCTCGATCTCCCCAGTGATGGTAGAAAATTTCCAGAAAACAAAAGAGTACGTATCTATAACCAAAAATACTGAACTTTACCTGGTATTTTCCATCAGTGAACCGCCAGCCACATACCTGCAAAAATAACGAACAATCAATAATGAATTAAGTAATCTTATTATATGAATGATTCTGATTATTATAATAACAAATTGCTAATGCTAATCGTATAAATCGTAGTATTTTACAAAAAAAAGGAAGTAGGAAAACAAAAAATAATGATAATGTCAATAATTACACCAACACTAGCAGCGAAAACAATGAAACATCGGCAACAATGCAAATGAAAAGAGCAGCAGAGCAACCAAGAGCAGGACAACAAAGCAAATGGATTCAATAATGCAAGCAGGAGAAAGCTTCGACAGAGAAAAGACGATGAGGGAGTCTACCTGCTGTTCCGTAGTCCCGACGTTCCTTATTCCTTATGTTCCGCAGTCCCGATGTTCTCCTGTTTTCCTTGTTCTACTTCGCTTTACCTATATTCCCTAAATCCGGTTACGTGTTCATCAGGCTATTTGTTTCCCTTTACATGTGTTCCGCAGTCTCTGTGTGCCCCAAGTTCTATGTTCCCCAAGCCTTGTGTTCCCCGTTCCTGTGTTCCCTAAACCCTATGTTCGTTTTCCCTGTTCCCAAGTTCATATGTTCACCAGTTTTGGATTAAATTAGGTTAAGGACCGGGAAACACAGGTACGCACCCGACGATGAGAAACAGCAGCGTGAGCCTTGTGCGTCCAGCGAGCGAGCAGTGCAAGATCTGGGTACACCATGCTGGGTACACGAGGCTTCAGGCGATGATACATACTGTATACTAAGAGAACTGCAAAAGCTTTGCTCTTTCCGTCCGCTTCTCTGTGAGATTTTTTTCCTGGCTGTAGGATCTCGCTTGCCTTTCCTTTGGTATTAAGACATTCTTTTATATGTCAGGAAAACTTTGACCAACATTATAGCAAAAATACAGACAGTATGTAGAAGTACAAAATAACATGAAACACTCGTAAAAAAAGAAGAGTTAGTACACTTTAAAAATTAAAGCTACTGACCATTGAAAAAAATGGACATTTGAAGGGCGAACTACTCACAAACTTGTCAAAAACACACGGTAAAGCAAGAATGATTGTGGTTCCTGTAATTAATCGGCAGTGTTATCTGTAATACTCAACTCGATCACCAGATGTCAGACCTCGAGCCACACAAGAATTGTGTCCATTTATTTGCTTTTATTTACTCTACGTAGATTCACCGCGATATCTTATGGAAGAATGCGCCATCAAAACATGCGTCTCTAATTCCCAAACGTTCAAACCAGTCTAAAACGATTTCAAAGTGCAGCCTGAATAATTCGGTCCAACACCCCAGACGTTGAGATTTGCTTGGTTCTAAATGCAAGCAGTCAGTACACAGTTGCTCGGGGATTATAGGTCGGGGTCGTCAATCACTCGATTAACACCCTGATGTAACTGCTTCGCACACTGAACTTAAAATACGGTCGCGTTACGATAACAGTGTTCTCGTTCGTGTAGCAATATAGCTGCATAAATGTTTATCACTCGGGGAGAATAGCATCCCTAGGGTATCTAAGATTTTATATATTTACCTGTGTAAGCTCCCGCTACTCTCATTTTA
>NC_051407.1:40506226-40507081 GCF_015228065.2 Penaeus monodon
TGTATCAAGACCCTGCCTACTATCTCACTATATTGACACCTGTGTCGGATTTATCTACAGTTATCAAGTGATATTAGTATTTTAATGCGCTCATCATGGCCATGTGTCTCTTAAAGATACAGTATACAAACTATATTTGCACCATTGTGTCGCACTATGATATATCACTATTCAACGCACACACACATATATACCCACCGCTACCTATAGCGGTGGGTTACAAAACTGCGTCACTTGTTAGACTTTCAAGAGTATATAATTACAGAATAAAGTTTTATTGTTAATTCTAACAATGCAAAATATCTGGACACGAGAAAAATTCATTATGAAAACGCTACATCTTTTTCCCATTAAAAAGTGAATGCATTGTCTGTAACTCACAATATATCCATTATCCTGTTCGCAATCAAGTTCGATATTCATATCTCCTCTACATATTTGCATACAAAAGCACAAATGATAACATGATAAACAAAATAACTGCCATCAAATATATATCACATATGCGAACTGTTTTCTATGCTTTACCTCCGCAATCACCTATTCAGCCTTATATAAAGGTCGCTTAAACAAATGATATATAATCCTTCTTTATTATACCATTATCCTTATTTTGTTATTATACTCTTATCAATTCTGGAACGATGAAACGATAGTCAAATAAGATTAATCACGAGTATTAAAGCATGTTGTAGCATGGACACTAAAATAGTAAAAACAGTAATAAAAATACCCTGGGAAACTGCAAAAATATGAGTAAAATAAAAAGATAAATTAACAAATATACGTATAAAGCAACTCACTAGGAGAGTGAAATCAGCTGACCAGTAAAAACAGAGCCCCGGGCAAGAAAGT
>NC_051407.1:40507119-40507184 GCF_015228065.2 Penaeus monodon
ATTAAATATTATACCGAAGATTATAATCATGTGAAAAAGTTAAACTAAACCAATACAACGTTTGA
>NC_051407.1:40509414-40511162 GCF_015228065.2 Penaeus monodon
TTTTTTTATTTCTATTTATTTACTTATTAGATCCTATCACACGAACATATTTTACATATGTACAATCAAGAACCTTTGTTTTAAATTTTTGAAGTAAAGTCTTCGTGGTTATAGTTACAGAAAAAGTGCGAGTGCGTACTCGTCTGTCGGTACGCGTATGTATGTCCGTTTGCATGTGTTTGTGTATGAGAGCAAACACTTCGAAATAGCTCAATTTATCAGGATATATTTCCAAGTTGATTTCGGTAATATTGGTCATTTCCTATATTATTTTTTTCTCTTTCCTTTGTTTGCACATTACTATTTTTGTTACAGGTATCACTCTGCGTGCTTCACACACTTTCCCTATTTAGATTATAAAGAATAACTACACAATAAATACTAATTTTGCGATATCAAATTGCTAACCGCCATTACTGCTTTTCACTTTTAATTTCGTAAAAACATACCTTTATGTCATATCCGTTGTTTGTTGACTGTTGGGTACAGACGCATTTTAATTTTGAAAATATTTAAATTTTACGCAGGATCAAATATACATGTGAACTGAGGTTATTCACTTGTTTGACTTTAAAATTCGAAAATATGGAGTTTGAGAAATGAATTTTAAAAGGCAATGTTAAGAGCATCACGTCTGAAAGTTTGACCCGCATAGTATGACGTCACCAATGTCGTTACTTCTTCGAGTTGGAGAAGTAATAAAAGTCGCAAAAGGTTTCTCTGTTGCAGTGTATACAGATCAGATTATTAAGTGTATAAAAATGCAGAAATGTGATACATCAACGACTAATAAATTCGGACGCCAGGTGGAGCAGATCCATCCAGACGTTATTGTGATGTTTACTGATGTTACTTTCTTTGCGTTTCTTTCAAACTGAATTAATTTCCGCTTCTAATAAAGTATGAACTACATAAGCTTTCAAACTCCTAAACTGCCAGCGTAAAAACTACGGCTTTGTTCTGCTTAAATCCAACAGTTCAAAGGCAGATCAGATATATATTGTATCGGAACGGTTAATGCGATTTACACACTTTTAGTTCCTGAAATTAATAAACGCAGATGTATACCGTATGCATGTGTAGTCCCATGATTCCACTTTGTATTTCTCCTCGACTGATCTAAGACGATTCCTTTTGCAAGCTGTTCAAACACAACTTCAAATAAAAACGAATCAAAAGGATAAACACGAAGCCAAACACGCGCAAACAGCCGTCGTTTGCACCAAAGGAAAGACGATAACACAAAGCTATTTCCGCTTATTGACGCAGGTAGTAGAAGGTGAGAGGGAGACAATGTAAGCGTCACTTTTCATTTGGCAGGGCGAGGCCTACCACGTCTTCCGCCCTCGTCTCCCCACGCAGCCACCAGACCACGCCCTCCGCCCCCACTTCTCCACCTCACTTTCTTACCATACACCTTAACGTGTCCTCTTTACGTCTTTCCCTTTTCCCTCTAGTTATATGTTCAACCTTCGCAGAATGCGTCACAGAGCTTACGCGTGCAAGATGAATTTTATGTATGATATAAACTAACTCTGCATCTGCTGTGTTCCTTGCATGGGGTACGTTTCTGTTTACGTAACGTGACATGGCGTAAACTGTATGCCTCTTTCAACAAACTGGAAAATTGTGATATCACGTGTACTGACAGATTGCATATCTATGCATCGGCAACACACGCCCAGGGTATTACATGACAAGACTGCACAACGTGGGCAAATAATCTGATTACTCTCTACTTCCTCTTC
>NC_051407.1:40512467-40512845 GCF_015228065.2 Penaeus monodon
TTCCCTCTGACTCTCCGGAAATCCAAAGGACCCGACCCCTTATCCGAAGAGAAACAAGCCTACAGCAGTAGGACTCAATCGCCACCGATGACCTCGCGGTGGAAATCCGAACACAGCTCACTCCGAACGCACTCACTTTTTTTAGAGAGTGCCAGGGCTGTGGATGGTGTCCTGTGTTTTCGGGGATATTTCGCGCTTTTGTTTTAGTAGCTCTCTCTTCACACCCGAAACCTGGTCCTCAAGCTTTGGAGAAGGGCTCTGGGATAAATAATGGCAAGAGGTGTGGGGACAAAGGGAATGGGATAGCTCAGAAGTGAGGAGGAGGGGAGAGAGAGTGATTGCGGGAGGTGAGGGGAGGGAGGGGGTATTAACATGAGA
>NC_051407.1:40512898-40513294 GCF_015228065.2 Penaeus monodon
GGTAGAGGGAGAGCGAGACGGGAAGAGTATCCTTTGATGTAGCCAATGAACTGATTAAAAACAACAACAGAATGGCTGCACAACAGATTCCAAGCAGAATCAATGACCGAAACAAGAAACGCTTCAGGGCAGAAAGATCTGGCGAGTGGGAAATGTCATCCGGGAAGAGAGAAAAGAAAGGTTAATGATACGACAGAAGAAGAAACCAGAGACAGAATATTAATAACGCCAGTCCTCCAGCAAAAGGTCAAGAGACACAGAACCTGATCCGTCTTTGCCTCCACGAAGCCCGAGACGCAGCGAACGCTCCCAACGTAACACGGCGCGCCACGGCAACGCCATCTAGGTTCTGTTTCTAATTCCGTTTTCCGGTCTTCCTCGTCAGACAGCTATAGG
>NC_051407.1:40513455-40514963 GCF_015228065.2 Penaeus monodon
TTTCTCCGTCTTGTCTTACGAGAAGCGAAGTGATCGGAAACTTGAAATATATAGCTGGGCCGTGTTCTCCCCCCTTTTTATGAGGTACTTGGGAGAGCTATGTGCAAAGGAGAAAATTATTTCTTTTCATCAACTCCTGTTTGTTGAGGGTTGATATCACTCGGACACCCGTGATAGGGCACGTCCTCCACACCAAGTCATCTATTCTGGCACATCGCATATCCGCCAGTGTTCAATGTAAACTTAATAAGCACAAGTATAAACTATTTTTTTTTCTCGGGAGGTGGGTAAGATTGAGGAATACATTATATTACAATCCAGTTCCGGTTAGCATTGTTACCATATTGGGAGAAAAATCTATAAATCTATAAAAATCTTTTATATACCACAAGCTCCTTCTCCTTTGCTCTTCCTCATCAATACGTCGATAACAGTCACTGATAATCATTGAGCGTAAAGATGGCATCGATAGACAAGAATAACGAAAGGTCTATAAGACATGAGCGTTTTCGTTTAACTATTCGACTGTCTGCTTTCTAGAATGGGTAGCAGTAACTAGCGTAGAAATTCGTACATTATCATATGCGTAACTTCTCAGGTCAATTCTTTTCGAATATTGAAAATGTTTTACGTTTTTACCATCTATTTTTAATCTTAATATGTTTTCCATGGAACAACACCCATTCTCTGCGCTGAGGAAGCTGAAATCAAAATGTAAAACTATTTGTAAATTGAAAATAAAAATTCCGTAACTTCCAACTATTTAAATGCGTTTCCCATTCCCACTTTCACTCCGAAGCCCACCATTTTCATTTCATCAATTCATATAAATAAACTCCAGTTAAATAAAAGGCCCGAAAATCTCCACCCACAATCATTATCCACTTTTCTTTGTGTTACCGAAACTATTCCCATCCTCCTGTTTAAAAGACTTTGCTCAACTTTCGTAAGTCAAAACTAAGAAAAAGACTTTATCACTCTCGCTGTTATTTTGCCCCGAGGGAGAGTAAAGCCAGTTCGAGGACCTTACTCTTGATGGAGTCCTTCCAATTTCCCTGCAGTACGTTCTAATCAGTCGGGGATTTTGATGGGACGTGATAAGATAACAGACTTACGGGGAGAGTTAGGTTCGAGATGATTAAAAAGATAACGGCTTTGAGATCTGGGTCATCAGTTTCATCTGAAATAGCTGGCCCCCATAATGAGCAGAGCATTAGCGTTCTTAAGCTTTGCCCAAAGTTTCTTATCGCTAAACTGGCTTCTGTGCTCAACGACTCATCTATCTTAGGCGCTCTAATACGAGTTTACATTATACATATATTTTTTAAAATCTGTCAAAATGTTATGGAAGTTTAAATGTCTAAAACGCGGATAAAACTTGTACATTAAATGTTACTGTCTTCCAGAGTTGGCTTATCCTCACGTGATTAGTCGCACCATCTCTGTAGCGCAATCATTTTTCTTTTTTTCTACATAACAGATGGGAAATAGTCAAACTACAGTCGAGT
>NC_051407.1:40515124-40515337 GCF_015228065.2 Penaeus monodon
AAAAATAAAGCAGGCACAGAATTCGTTAAATACACCAAGAGTAATTACTATTCGCAGAAGAATGGTTACGTGACAAGGAGGAACTAGACTGTTATTACACTTCAGTACGGGCAAGACGTTAACTAAACACCTGGTATATAATGCACACTCATCAAGACACTTTTCTTCTCTTAGAAAGGTTCACTTAAAAAATCTATCACTCTATATATGTAC
>NC_051407.1:40515573-40516954 GCF_015228065.2 Penaeus monodon
TACCATGTACACGGAATTGATAACAACGATATAAATACCTACAACATTCTCATTCAGACACCCTACCCTCTCCCTTCACAACACCTCACTTGCCCATTCTAAGCGACCATTACTGTCTAACGAGGTGCCTTCCACAACCCATTGTACAGAATAATAAAAGCTCCATATGTCGCGGAGATGCACGTAAAAAACAGACCTTTCGTCTTGCCTGACTAATGTATGACATTGCTCCCGGTTCCTTTTTTTTTTTTTTAACAAACTTAAGAGTTCGCTTACTCTTTCCGCGCACTTAGTAAACGGTCTTTCCTCTGCCTTTCCTCTTTATTTCTTGGTCTTTTCATTTGAAAGCTCTCGTTCTCTTTGATTCCTGTTTGTCCTCATTGTCTTTCCCCTTCCTTGGGGAAATTAATACCTTTTTCATTTCCCCTTTCCCTTTGATTCCGCCGGATATTCGGGGTTGTTATTTGTATTATTTTACATGTCCCTTTGTCTGCAAAAAAGAAACATATTTGCAGTAGCATACACGAATAAATACATGCTACCACGCACTGAAATACAGCTTTCACCCCAATCACCATAACCTAAGTGATCGCTTTACCCTCTTCATTCTCACCCCTTTGACTTAATAGTTTCATCAACCCGCGTCGCAACATTACGGTGATAACCATGAGCCACCATTCCGCCATCACCACCGCTATGGCCGAGCGCATCACCATCAGCGGCTCATCACCCTCACCATCATCCCATCACCACCTCATCACCATCCCGGCTGCTCGGCGACCCGTAATAGAGTCCCCTTCGCCGTCGTCCATCACCCGGCCGACGCCTCGCGATCTGACACTCGACTGCAGGGAAATGGCCCGGAACCATTAGCCCCTCAACCCTGCCATTCCAGTCGCAGATCTGGCATCTCATATTCCGGCCGGCCCCGAGGTCATTCCAGGGCGCTCGAGGGCAGGCAAGATGACAAATGGCAAGAATCAGATTCCAAATACGCAATCCCTCTCCCCGGCGAAGCGCTAAGGGCCCGTCCGATCGAGGGAAGTGAAGGGTGTCGAGATTGCACGGGGAGAGGAAGGCTTGCAGGATATGATGAAGGAGTGATATCCGGTGGTGGAGAGAGAGGATCGGGGTGAAGTAAGGGGGAAGAGGAGTAGGTGCCGTAAAACAGTTGTAGGCTCCCGATGGCGGAAAGGCGAGACAAGAAGAGGTCCAAGGCTTGGGACGAGGGGCAGACTGGGCCAGGGGCAGGAGGCGTGGAGAAGGCTTGGACGCTATCGGCGCAGTGGGACAAAACAGCCTAAGAGAGTCTGTATGGTGCCGAAAGCAGGTATTACTATTTCATTTTAAAAAATACAAAGAAAGAAAAGTAATATCGGAG
>NC_051407.1:40516990-40517361 GCF_015228065.2 Penaeus monodon
GTTATGTAACTATGAGCATTCAAAGAAACGTATGAAATAATTAATCGAGTAGTTATAATTATATGCTAAAATATTCGGCAGCCTCGTCACTCCGAGCTTCCTAGGCCGCATCGTCAGCGCCCACACCCGGAGATAAATCTGGTCTCTACCTCCACCTGCGTCAGCCACTGTCAGCTCAGTGGCTGGCATGTACTCGGAGATAATATCTGGCCTGAATATTCAGCATATTTTCCAGCCTCCTCCGCCGGCCGGTGCACCAAGTTAATTAATGATATTCAACCTAGGAGGCTTTTTAGGCTGTAGCATGAAAACTTATGTTCCCCCGGGTGTTTAGCAAAGCATTATCCCTGCGCGGCGCCCGGGGGCATCAG
>NC_051407.1:40517386-40517518 GCF_015228065.2 Penaeus monodon
GAGCCCATATTAATATTCACCATTCCAGCCGCTGCGCTGTCGGGATTGTTGTAATGCTGTCAGCCCGCACGGCGCGTTCTTTCGCTCCTCGCCCGAGTTCTTAGGGGAAGGGGGATTTGTGGGATGCGACTA
>NC_051407.1:40518405-40519065 GCF_015228065.2 Penaeus monodon
CATCCTAGCAACCGAAAAATGAGGAGACGACAGTGGAGAGAAAACCTCATGAGCTTCCCTCCAATGCTGCCGCTATAAAAATCAATTTGATTTCGCCATCGAAGCTCAAGCAATAACCCGTGTCAGTGGAATTAATCCCAGACGAGTAATCAAGGGCTGGAGGCAGGCGCGAGGCAACTGACCTTTCGGCAATGTATTATCTTAAAACAATGACATACGAACCTTTATACATACTGACGTCAACCAACATCTCCATGTGCTTGGGTTTACTTCGAAATGAAATTAAAATATTTAATGATATGCTTGGGCTTACCCTGTCTTTCTCTTATCTTCCTGGAAATGGAAGTAATCGGTGAACATGGCGTTGGGGTTAACACATTTCCGGGCTTATTATGTTTATCAGATTTTATGATGCAGAGATCTTGATTATGATGATACTGGGTTTTCACTGCACAGGAATCCTTTCGATATTTTATAGATCATACTCAATATGAGTGTACAAACATAACATATAACAGTCGACAGACGTACGTTGCACTAGATTTTGCTAAAAGAAATTTAAAACAACACCCTTAAAACTTTTTAACGTTAAGGCTTTAGGTTGCCAAATCAGCTTAGTGTAGAGATGTACCTTTAAGGTTTATATCCGCCTGATAAATA
>NC_051407.1:40519360-40519879 GCF_015228065.2 Penaeus monodon
ATCACACGCACACACATTTAGCTAATACAAACTTAAACTGCATCAAACTTTAGGCTTTATAAATGAATACACACATCTGAATGCAACAAACCTTCTTTACATATATGCAATGCCACACCCCTTAGTGTCCGAAAGTGGACATCATATAAGCATCCTGAATCCCTGTGAAAGTACTTTATGTAACTATCTACTAATGAGGTTCTGCACTATCCCATTACACCTAGGTATACATATTATATAATACACATTTTTCATGAACCTTCCTTTGAATGTTATCAATAACCTTATTTTTCACACAGAAAAAAATTAAGAATATTCAGATCAAGAACAATTATTGAAAAGACAAAATAATGAAAAGAAACTTTTTAGTCCCTCTACAAACCTCCTTTTCAACTAATCGTCTATTTGGACGAATGAAGTTCTTGGCCTTTTCCGAAGCGTTAACGTCCCAAGGCAACGTCAGTCCACAAAGCTCACTTTATTTTCATCATTACATTTAGTGAAGTTATCATCTGCTGA
>NC_051407.1:40519941-40520107 GCF_015228065.2 Penaeus monodon
GAATTCATCTATTCATTGACTCTTGTTCATATATCAACTTACCTGGTATATTTTTTTTGTCTGCTGTTTCCTTTTTTACAGATACCCTGAATAACGGATTTAGAAACTTTGCAACTTGTCTCCGCTAGTGATTGTTCTCCTATTTTAGAAGCCTCTTGTAAATGTC
>NC_051407.1:40520635-40521695 GCF_015228065.2 Penaeus monodon
TTCATCTTCAGTGTGCGTTAGATTATAATCAAATGAGACGCAGTAAAAGCCTTTCTTCAGAGCTCTGGGCCAGCTAAGTGGTTTGCGATCACAAAGTTACCGGGTAATTGTGTTAGGCAGCAGAGTTCTTTCCATAATAGAGTGTTTTACATTCAACAATAGAGAGACGTTAATTTGGTTATCGCTGACGAAAATACGCATGTCGTCAGCGGCGAAGGCTTACGAACGAGAGACGACGCGCTGACAGAACTTTTCTCCGCTTTGCTGAGGGCGTCGCGCTGAGGTGGGCGAATGACAGCGTGAGAGCCGAAACATTACCGTGTGAGATTTCTCTTCTTCTAACCATACACTACTTTTATTCCGAAAAGCTATTTGTGTATAATGATCATTCTATTATTATATGACAGACTTTAATAGAATGGTTTATTTAGCGGTTGTGTAGTCAAGGCTGTCGCACCATTACAGGCAACAGGACTATTCAGAGATTCACGTGGTTTCTTTCCATACGAAGACGATGAGCGACAGGCTTTGTTCACTTCGACGAAAGGATTGCCCTGACACGCGGGGCAGTAGAGAAGTGGGGCTCTGACAGGCACCGGCCGGCACTTCGACATCTGTGCATAACTCACGGATTCATAATGAAATCAATTTGCATTCCATGTTGTTAAATCCCATTAAAAATATGTGAGTCTAGTGTTACTGCATTTCCCATCTATTGCAGCAGTATTTTCACCATCGCAGCCCACCAGGCACATAAACTGCAAATTACGTCCGAATGAATTTGTTCGCTCAGCATCACGAATTTCATCCAGGCTGGAAAATTCCTAGCTTAAATTAATTTGGATATAAAAACACATTTATATATCATATTACAATGCAAGGTATTAAAACGTTTCAAAGAAGATTAACTACAGACAAATGCATTGCAATTTGTGTTATATATATAATATCCGAAAGCTCTCTCGAAATTAAATGTTAGGGAGAGAATTTAATTTCACAACGAGATATGAACAAAAAAGATGCTTGCGGTTCATTAATCAACAATGAGGTTTGCCGATGA
>NC_051407.1:40521727-40522101 GCF_015228065.2 Penaeus monodon
CGGAAAGGGTACGCTTGGGTTAATGCACGTGTGTGTGTGAGGCTTTGTCCTATAAATGGATTTAACGTGGCAGAAAATGAAATATATTATGAATTTTCCCCTTTCGAATGAACTTCCAAACTTTAAAATATTCAAGATATACGGTATCAAATTAGCATCACAGACCAAAAAATGAGGCTTGGGCGATTTTGAGGAGGGCGGCATCCGCTTGCCTCTAACTCCTAGAATCTATAACAACCAAAGTCAATTACTTTCCAACTAATTGCTTGAGCGCGCGAGAACGCAAGCAAACACACACACACACCTCATATGGCACATGAACCCGAACATTAGCTTATCAATCCATCAACTATAATTTCATCTATTTATATACA
>NC_051407.1:40522244-40522412 GCF_015228065.2 Penaeus monodon
GCATATATATTTACCTACCACATACACATACATGTAAACTACCTATTCCATTACCATTATTCCCCAAGTTCACGCGTAGCCCTTGAAAGTGACTTCCCACGAAGTGTTGCACAGAGCGTCAGCATAACAGCCGGAATCCTGGCTGCGGGCAATGGCATTAGATTTATG
>NC_051407.1:40522532-40522629 GCF_015228065.2 Penaeus monodon
TTGGAGGAGGCGGCTGTAGAGGAAGAGTGCATAGGGAAAGAAACGAGGCCATTTGGGGAATTTGTGGTGATGAGAAGGGGCGCTTGAGGTGAAGGGG
>NC_051407.1:40523431-40523755 GCF_015228065.2 Penaeus monodon
AGAGAACCACATCCAACGAAACGGCCATTGCATCCCAGAAGACACACAAGCAGACAGCAATCCTCTCCCCAACCAGCAGCGAGAGCAAGGGCCTTCATCCATCATAAGTCGGCGCAGCATAAGGGATACATCGGCGTGTCAGTCCTGATTTCCGGCCACCCCCCCCACCCCCCCTCCCTTGACAGTCCCCGCGCGATGTGTTTAGCGATCTCGACGCGTATTGCTTTTAATTGTGAAATATGGGAGGGGGAAATATCCGCGGAGGTGGGGGGGGGGGTACATGGAGGGTCTACGGTGGAGGGGGTCGGTAGAGCTCTAGGATAC
>NC_051407.1:40524213-40524483 GCF_015228065.2 Penaeus monodon
CTAAGTGTACCCCCCTTCCACCCTATCCTGGCCACGAGAGCTCTCTACCGTCCGTGCAACACAGGAAAGTGACTCATCATTGTCATCATCAACCCGCGTGCAACACTTCGGGCGTTAGTGTTTATCTAGCCGAGGTGCGCCGGGGCTGACTCGCCAACGAAGCTTAATGGAAAAGCAATTTATTCGCCAAATGATCGCTCACCTTAGTGGGAACTCAATCAACAAACCCCTACAAAGCGTATACATGCACAGGAGTCAACATGTGGCTCT
>NC_051407.1:40524933-40525303 GCF_015228065.2 Penaeus monodon
TGTTAACAATGGCAATGATAACATCTCAATGAACAATAACAGTAATGAACATCATAAAAAGGGCCATAATGGACGACCACCCGAGACCCACACACGCATCACAGAACGACCACCACCGCCTCAACGATAAGTGAAATGCGAAAGATAAGGCGATGGGACGACCGCGCTCCAGCACGCCCTGCGTCGCCGCCTCACAATAACACCCTGGGGCACTCTGGCACTCTGGCACTCCGCGTAACAAAGCGAGGTGACATGCCATTGATATTCCTTTTCTTGCGATAAAATGGAAAGTGCGATGCCATTGCAACAAAATGCTAAATATGTCACGTGACAATAGGAAAGCTTTAGAGAGAAGAGCTTTTTCGGGAGT
>NC_051407.1:40526253-40526721 GCF_015228065.2 Penaeus monodon
GACAGCGAGTTAATTCTGCTAAGCCCTGTGCTGTAAAATACCTAATAAGCTGTCCGAGAGACATAAATCGAAGGAATGGAATATGACATCACATTATTGTAATAGTATTTTCACATAAAGGCCATAATTACTATTTCTTAAACATCACCATACATCTTGCAGTAATGCATTCGGTGCTGATGTGAAGTGAATGCATCTCTTTATGTCGCATGTGTTATGGATAATAAAAGCGTTTGATGTATTGTGCCACAGGCCATGCAAATTGTATGCATTTGTTATTCATGTATCGTATTTTGTAGCATATATGTTTGCCGCTAGTAATGAAGCGTACACACTCCTGCCTAATATCCCTCGCATGCGGCAACATGCACAGTAAACATAAATACATCAGTATAAAGTCGCATGAATAACATAAACACACATACCCAAAATTAAGAAATGAAAGATGAAAGTGTTAACAATAACGGG
>NC_051407.1:40526801-40527193 GCF_015228065.2 Penaeus monodon
GACAGCCAACACTCACAAACCCCAGGACCAAATGCGTTGCATTACCTCGAGCAAATGACCCAGGTCCAAATGGCCGATCTAAAATGGCGTCATTGAGTTTACTGAGAGACGATAACTCAGATAATTGTCATGCTAACTACTCACTTCCTGGCGGAACGAGGTTTTTGCCTTGCCCTTTGCTAGGATAGTGGGGCCGACTGACGCCCCCCATCCAACCTGATATACTTGGTCCCCCCGTCCGGGTCTTCTCACCCTTTGATAACTATTTCATGTCACATGAGATGATTTACTTGTTTTCTTTTGTCTGTTTGGTTTTTTACTTGTACTTGTGCGTTATTCATCTTCATTGTGTTTCCCACCTCGGTAATTCTTTATATTTCTGGCAGAGGATT
>NC_051407.1:40527334-40527773 GCF_015228065.2 Penaeus monodon
GCAGTACATAAAGTATAAGTATATATTACACTATTACGAAAAGCCGTGCTTAGGGAAACTAATTTAATTTTCATAATCATGTAAAAAAACACCGCTATTAAAGAGAGAAAAATATTTCATAAGCGTCTTTACACTTCATTTGTAAAGATTATGAATTCCATAATTTATGGTTGTATCTTCTCATCGTCATGAAAAAACAGAGACTTTAACGGCTCAGTTGTTGAAAAATAAGGAAAAAGGAATCTTCTATGTCCCCCAGTGCGATATGGAAGTTGAATTGTGGCTACAGCTCACCGCAGACTTTTCGTCGAGCCACTCTTGAATGGCGTTCTTCCGGTTATTAATCCATAATCCTACCCCAAGTCAGAACTGGCCTGACGTTGGCTTGCTAAACAAACAAACGCAAGAGAAGAAAAAGGGGGAAACACCTACGCCAACG
>NC_051407.1:40528336-40528847 GCF_015228065.2 Penaeus monodon
TACAAAAACGAACTGTCACACAAAAGAAACAGATACAAGGGATAAAAAACTACATAAAAGAATACAAAAAAAATCGACTCAATACTGCGTCCTCTAACGGCGTGGCAGAACAAGACATTAAGCCGCGAAGCAAGATAACAATGCCCTAAAGCACAGAACTCTAAAGATGACAATAAGTAACCTAAAAGCATCTCATGACTTTACAGCGACATAACAGGCCCTAAAGACTGCAGCAACAATGACACAAGAACCTAAAGGCGTAAGCTCGCACAATAGCGAGTGGTGAAGGGAGCGCGCCCATAGGCAATGGACAATCGCCACTAAACCAGGAGGCAACACAAAGGCAAGTGGTTGTGTCCCGGCCGGGGCGGGTGGCGAGGGCGGGTGGGCGCGGCTGGGTGCTCCGTCGGTGGTAATGAGACGCCATGCGGTCATTATAGCTTAAATGGTAGTTGGTCGCGAGATATTGGGGTGAGGCGGATGCATGTGTGGGACGTTGATCTGTCTGTCT
>NC_051407.1:40529052-40529608 GCF_015228065.2 Penaeus monodon
ATTACTGGCCACCATCGGTGTACCAAGGCTTCCCTTCCTCATTTGCAGATCTGCCACCATGAACCCTCAGTGAAGTCGATGGAATTAGGCAAAATTCTAACAGCAGTACAGGTATATCCGTTATATATTTTTGCATCGACTTTACAAATGCTATTCTTTCTCGCTCAGCTGAATAAAATATTCAGAGATACCCCATGTAGTGGATACCAAACATTGTACCTTCTGTTTACATTAATTCGCTGCTTAAAAGAAAACAGGAAACATAAACAGTAACATAAACAATGGAAGGACAGTTAGAATAACACACATTAAACCTTTAGTGATGAATACAGTAGAGGAAAGGGAAAATTCTTGACGATACTGGACCTTGAATTATCTGGCCCCTACTTAGCAAATACCAAAAAGACGTAAAATGAGCTGGAGGGAGAGAAGAGAATGGTTTTGATTGGAGGATGAGAGAAAGGGATGAGGAAGTACGGATGGAGGGGAGGGAGGGGTAAAACTAATTAAAGGATAATAGATAAAAATGACGAGAGAAATGTATGAATCTTGGAGA
>NC_051407.1:40529920-40530397 GCF_015228065.2 Penaeus monodon
CGGGCAGACAGACAGGCAGAAGGCGAGACAACCTGCGATGTCTCTCCTGCACATTAACGGCCGCGATGCCGTCTGGAATCTACGGCAACGGGTCTCGAAGCGTCTTCACACGAGAATCAGCCACCAGATTGCAACCCATAAATCCTGGCAGGAAAGTTATCGGCAATAATAAGATATATTTCTGGAGTGGCCGGAAATCAATCATGGATCAAGAACGAGAGGAATCTGGGAAATGTTCTCATAACATCAGTGGTATTTCGGTTGGTGATCTTGTCTGCCCAGAGCCAGCTGCGGCCGCCGAAGCTCCGCCGGTACCAACTCGACCACCCGGTGTCTCAGCTAACTTTTTTTTTGGGTGTGTTAATAATGTAATGGTAGACTGAGATAACGATAAAGAAAACGACAATATCCGTATCGTTCGGGTATTGTTCAAGCAATAATACTATATTTTTTTCTCCCAAAATGTTGTTCGAGATT
>NC_051407.1:40530440-40530625 GCF_015228065.2 Penaeus monodon
AAAGCAACGTTGGTCATTCAGAAGTTCTTAACGCGGTGCTATTAAAACTTTCGACGTTTCAAAACACCGTTCGTGCGTAATGCTTTTAAAACTGCATGCTGGAATTCATTTAGAATATCCGTATTACATCTAAGAGCATAACACTTTTCTTAAGATTCGTAAAACTAAAAATAATTTTCAGGAAA
>NC_051407.1:40532015-40532435 GCF_015228065.2 Penaeus monodon
CGTCGATAGACAAACGGGGATGGAGAGGGGGTGGAGAGATCGGGAGGTGAACGGGGTCTTTTTGTATTCCTTCCATCTTCAGTTTCATTCTTGTAAATCTAAAACAATATTCTTTGTGTTTTCTTTCAGATCAACGACAATAGTTCCTAAACTTTGTCGAAGATCGGACCTCAGGAGCTTATTATTATACCACTGCCAAATATCCTTTTTCCTTTTCCAAAGGTCGAGACGAGAGGAGGGCGGGATGCAGGTGCTTAAGATCCTTTTACAGCCGGTAATAAACCTGGACCACATAATCAAATTATTTTCTCTCCCTGCTCTTATTCCTCATACACTAAAACAAATGCATTTTTCAAAGGTTCAACGGATATTGCTAGAGACAAGACAGGAGAGGTGATAACACTAGCTCGATCAATGTGC
>NC_051407.1:40533069-40534891 GCF_015228065.2 Penaeus monodon
CAAAAACAACGATAAAACTCCCGCTTTAACATTAAAAAAGTCTGACGGTTCGTGAATCTAAAATATATCGACGACTAATTCTAGTAATACAGATTGCATGTTACGATTAATTCGGTGAATGATATTAATTTATCTCATCATGAACCATCTAATAACAGGTTTAGCAAGATTACCGTAGCAATCGGCAGAGAAGCAATCGGAAAACGATGTCATCGACAATAATCGCATTTAAATCACGCTCGAATGTATATTAATTCGAATCAAATTTCACACAAAGCTGCCATGGCCTCGCGGAAGGTGGCCATGCACAAGCACTTCGTAAAAAACTGACATTCCTCCGCGTCGAGCGCTTCCGTGCCCCTGACGCAATCTGTTACCGCGTTCCTTGCTCCACTTTTTATTCTTTCTCCCTCTCAGACACCTTTTTTATTTTTTTCTCTTGCATCCTGTGTCACCGAGAACGTGACTGTTCCTCTTCCTGGCTATTACATTTTTCCCATTTCCCCTTCCGCTGCTCATTTTTCCCTCTCACCTTAATGTTCCTGTGTTCCCTTTCGGTCTTATGCGAGCGCCCCTTACTTGGCATTTACTCTTGACATCTCGGCGTCCGGCATTCCCTAATGACACCTTTCTATCTGGGGTTCGCCGAAATGATCAGACCGATTTAAGCCCAAGCCAATCAAGGGGTAGTCTGATTACCCCGTTCCTTTTGCGCTGAAGGAAAACCGACCTTCAGCAGAGGGACAATAAGGTTTCAATCAAACAAGATTTATAACGAGGAGTCGGGGTGATAAAGTGATACAGGAAAAGGGGGAAATGCAGAGTCTGCGATAAAAGAGCAACCGCAGAGTGAAGGAAACCCGGGAAAGACCCGATGGGGGGAATAATGGGCGCTGAACTGGGAGGGGGGAGCGATGAGAGGGGACTGAAAACGCGGCGGCGAAAGGAGAGTGAGGGCTGAGGGGAATGACGAACGGCAGTGGGGGGGAGGGCGGGGAAGGCGGCGAGGATGTACGAGGGGAGGCGGTCTCAGAAAATAAGGCTACTGGCTGGATAGGGGGGGGAAATGCAGAGGGAAATGGAAGAAAGGGGAAGACAGAATGGGGCGGCGATTAACAAGATCCTGTGGCGAGGAGCCTTTACTCGCCCTCCCAACGGGATGGAAACCTGCATTAAAAAAATATATATGTCTACATCATTGAAACATGTTTTCACATCCTCGCAAGAAAACATAATGAAATACAAGGTTTCCTAAAAATTTTATATTGGAATTGAAATAGCTGGGAAAAACTGTTCAGCCTTACGAGAAAACATATCCAAACAATGGTCTCTACAAAGGGACAGAAAAAAAGGAAATTATTTTTTTTTAATACATCTAAAACATGTTTCATATCCTTGCGAGATATCGGCAAACAAAAACAGGAGGAAGATTTGTTAGAAAGACAAACCAAGAGGGAGCATCAAACGTGTGTGGAGGGCATTTTCCCCACACACCCCGAGGGGAAATAGGGGCACAGGCAACTCTGAGGAAATGGTAGCAAACAGAGGGGAAAGGGAGTGTAGAGGGGGGGGGCGACTTGTTTAAATTTGGGAGAAAAACGAGGGGGACGAGGAAAAAAGGAGCGATAAATATGTGGGAAGATGTGAGACCGTGAAAACGAATAAAAAAAAAAATACAAATTGTGATGTACGCCGACAAATAATAGAGCATTTAGCACTGGATGCAAAAATCATCCCGGGGTGAGAATGAAGAAACGACGTGAGGCACCCCGTCATCACCGACGCCCCGTGGGCAGCGAGGGGAGTTATGGCGGCATGGCGA
>NC_051407.1:40535527-40535896 GCF_015228065.2 Penaeus monodon
TGTATGGTCGGGAGAGAAGCTTAGATGTATTCCCGCTGTCATTACGAGCCTTCTAGATAATAATCACGTTAAATCATGTTGATGGAATTATTAGCGGTATTGGCGCTGGCGATTTCATGATTATAGCCGTTGTGACTAATATCATTGGCTGTATTATCATCATTGCAGAGCACAGAAGAATTTTTGGGGATACTACAATAACGTTAGCCTTTCATAACTATAGTAATTATAACAGTTCTACAAACATAACTTTGTCCTAATAATCACTTTCTAACACATACTGCGTAACTAACAATACTATACACTTGAACAAAGGCATCATTTCCTACTTATGATAATTATCAATGAAGTGACTGTCTGCACTTCTAT
>NC_051407.1:40537333-40537635 GCF_015228065.2 Penaeus monodon
ATATCTATACATCAAAGAAATTTTAAATTCAGTATGCTTCCGACATTACGCAACTGTGACAACAAATCGTAATTAACAAAAACTAATAATCACTTGTCATATATATATTTTTTTCTCAAGTCACAAGTATCTAATTATCCCAAAACTTCCTCAAAGTGAATAGCATTCAGGGAAATCACTTTTGGGGTAAAGTCCTCGAGGTATTAATCGTAAAATAGGAAAATTAATTCATACTTTGATACTACAATGATTTATATATTAATTAGTCAGATGAAAATAAACATGAAACATAGAGCAAAATA
>NC_051407.1:40537735-40538509 GCF_015228065.2 Penaeus monodon
TTTCTTAAACATCACCATACATCTTGCAGTAATGCATTCGGTGCTGATGTGAAGTGAATGCATCTCTTTATGTCGCATGTGTTATGGATAATAAAAGCGTTTGATGTATTGTGCCACAGGCCATGCAAATTGTATGCATTTGTTATTCATGTATCGTATTTTGTAGCATATATGTTTGCCGCTAGTAATGAAGCGTACACACTCCTGCCTAATATCCCTCGCATGCGGCAACATGCACAGTAAACATAAATACCTCAGTATAAAGTCGCATGAATAACATAAATACACATACCCAAAATTAAGAAATGAAAGATGAAAGTGTTAACAATAACGGGAAAACAAAATAAAAACGTAAACAAAACGAAGAATGACAACAAACAGACAGCAGACAACTCACAAAGCCCACAGGACCAAAGGCGTTGCATTACCTCGAGCAAATGACCCAGGTCCAAATGCCGGATCTAAAATGGCGTCATTGAGTTTACTGAGAGGACGATAACTTCAGATAATTGTCATGCTAACTACCTCACTCCTGGCGGAACGGAGGTTGTTTGCCTTGCCTTGCTTAGGATGTGGGGCCGACGACAGCCCCCCATCCCAACCTGATACTTGGTCCCCCCGTCCGGGTCTTCTCACCCTTTGATAACTATTTCATGTCACATGAGATGATTTACTTGTTTTCTTTTGTCTGTTTGGTTTTTTTACTTGTACTTGTGCGTTATTCATCTTCATTGTGTTTCCCACCTCGGTAATTCTTTATATTTCTGGCAGAGG
>NC_051407.1:40538632-40539033 GCF_015228065.2 Penaeus monodon
TAAAATTTAGAATAATTTAATTTTCATAATCATGTAAAAAAAACACCGCTATTAAAGAGAGAAAAATATTTCATAAGCGTCTTTACACTTCATTTGTAAGATTATGAATTCCATATTTATGGTTTTATCTTCTCATCGTCATGAAAAAACAGAGGACTTTAACGGCTCAGTTGTTGAAAAATAAGGAAAAAGGAATCTTCTATGTCCCCCGGTGCGATATAAGTTAAGTTAAGTAAGTTTATTTTGGAAGTTGAATTGTGGCTAAAGCTCACCGCAGACTTTTCGTCGAGCCACTCTTGAATGGCGTTCTTCCGGTTATTAATCCATAATCCTACCCCAAGTCAGAACTGGCTGACGTTGGCTGCTAAACAAACAAAACGCAAAGAGAAAGAAAAAGGGGG
>NC_051407.1:40539551-40540059 GCF_015228065.2 Penaeus monodon
TAAAAAAACGAACTGTCACACAAAAGAAACAGATACAAGGGATAAAAAACTACATAAAAGAATACAAAAAAAATCGACTCAATACTGCGTCCTCTAACGGCGTGGCAGAACAAGACATTAAGCCGCGAAGCAAGATAACAATGCCCTAAAGCACAGAACTCTAAAGATGACAATAAGTAACCTAAAAGCATCTCATGACTTTACAGCGACATAACAGGCCCTAAAGACTGCAGCAACAATGACACAAGAACCTAAAGGCGTAAGCTCGCACAATAGCGAGTGGTGAAGGGAGCGCGCCCATAGGCAATGGACAATCGCCACTAAACCAGGAGGCAACACAAAGGCAAGTGGTTGTGTCCCGGCCGGGGCGGGGGGCGAGGGCGGGTGGGCGCGGTGGGGGCTCCCGGTGGTAATGAGACGCCATGCGGTCATTATAGCTTAAATGGTAGTTAGTCGCGAGATATTGGGGTGAGGCGGATGCATGTGTGGGACGTTGATCTGTCTGTCT
>NC_051407.1:40540249-40540491 GCF_015228065.2 Penaeus monodon
ATTACTGGCCACCATCGGTGTACCAAGGCTTCCCTTCCTCATTTGCAGATCTGCCACCATGCCTCAGTGGAAGTCGATGGAATTAGGCAAAATTCTAACAGCAGTACAGGTATATCCGTTATATATTTTTGCATCGACTTTACAAATGCTATTCTTTCTCGCTCAGCTGAATAAAATATTCAGAGATACCCCATGTAGTGGATACCAAACATTGTACCTTCTGTTACATTAATTCGCTGCTC
>NC_051407.1:40540528-40540671 GCF_015228065.2 Penaeus monodon
TGGAAAGACAGGTAGAATAACACACATTAAAACCTTAGTGATGAGACATTAGAGAAAGGGAAAATTCTTGACGATACTGGACCTTGAATTATCTGCCCCTACTTAGCAAATACCAAAAAGACGTATAGGAGTAAAATGAGCTG
>NC_051407.1:40541055-40541521 GCF_015228065.2 Penaeus monodon
TAACTGCATGTCCTGCAATTAAGGCCGCGAGCCAGCTTCGAATCTACGGCAACAAACCTCGTGCTCTCCTCACTTCGCCATGCGTCTTCTAGCACTCGAACAACGAGAATCAGCCACCAGATTGCAACCCATAAATCCTGGCAGGAAAGTTATCGGCAATAATAAGATATATTTCTGGAGTGGCCGGAAATCAATCATGGATCAAGAACGAGAGGAATCTGGGAAATGTTCTCATAACATCAGTGGTATTTCGGTTGGTGATCTTGTCTGCCCAGAGCCAGCTGCGGCCGCCGAAGCTCCGCCGGTAACACAACCGACCACCCGGTCTTCACTAACTTTTTTTTTGTGTGTTATAATGTAATGGTAGACTGAGATAACGATAAAGAAAACGACAATATCCGTATCGTTCGGGTATTGTTCAAGCAATAATACTATATTTTTTTCTCCCAAAATGTTGTTCGAGATT
>NC_051407.1:40541566-40541835 GCF_015228065.2 Penaeus monodon
TAAAGCAATTTGGCCCATTCAAACTTACGCGGTGCATTAAAACTTTCGACGTTTAAAAACACCTTTTCTGCGTAATGTTTTAAAACTGCATGCGGGAAATTCTTTTTAAAATCCTATTACATCTAAGAGCATAACACTTTTTTTAAAGATTCGTAAAACTAAAAATAATTTTTTCAGGAAAAAAAATATTAGCAACTTTTTCATAAATCTAACTCACGTGTGTGTAGTGTTATTAAAGGGTGTGAGAGCGCGAGTGGTGAGTAACAGGG
>NC_051407.1:40541888-40542427 GCF_015228065.2 Penaeus monodon
ATTTTTTTTCGTGTACGCAAGCTTTTTCGTGTTGTGTTTTTTTAGCTGCGCCCCTTTTTGCTGAAATCAAAAGCGGATAGGGGGATGGACGGACGACTATAGACAACGGTAGACTAGAAACCGCACCCTAACAGTTTAATATTTTGAATGTCTTTTTTTTTTCCGTTATCGATGAATTCTTTGCTTTTGCTTTTGGTGTGATCTCTTCCCACTTCGTCCATGGCCCCTTCTCTATAAAGAGCAAACCCCCTCACATGACAAATCATTATGGCTTTTTAATCGCTATTTACAAAACTGAATTTCTTTCGAGTTGTAAAGTATTGGTACATACCAAACACAAATCATATCCCGCCCTTACCGATTTGCGAAAAGGTTTTAAAAGGGTTCTGAGCAGCGCCTTTATATCCTTTGCGCTTTTTTGCGTACGGTTTTTGTTTCTCTGCCCTTCATTACCTCCTAACCCCGGTGGGGAAGAGACCGCTTTGCGTTGCCCTTTTGGATAATTCACGCTCCGACCTCGTTTTTGGGTTTTAAAAAAG
>NC_051407.1:40542949-40543566 GCF_015228065.2 Penaeus monodon
TCCCCTTAGAAACAAAAAAAACTTCGAAAATGCCGTCCTATCCCCAAAACGACGACCGTGTTCTCTGCTTTCAGTAACCTCCTAAGCACAGAGCGGCGCGGATCCCACTCCTGCGTCGCCATTGCTGGATAATTCACAAGGAACAGGAGTCTGGTTCGGCTCTACGTCGCCATTCTGTCTCTTCCTTCTCCATTATTAGACGACCATTTCTTTTTAGAAGGGGGGTGGGGGGGGATTCTCCCTTTCGAGACGTAACTGAAGAACAGCCCCCCAAAACACCTACAAATTTTTTGTTTATACAGAAAAAGTAATATGAGGAAAGGACACCAAGGAAACCCCAAAAAAAAAACGAGGAGAGGGAAAAAAAAAACAAGAAAAAGAGAGAGAGAGAAAAAGAGGGGTTCCGTGCGCCTTTCCCTCAGAATGAAATCATTAGGACTAACCCTGGTCTCATTGATTAGCGACCTGTTCCTTATTGGCATTCGATTAGGGACTCATTATTCATTGTTACGTCCCTGACCGAGCGATGTTAAATGGAGTTACCTGGAATGGCGGTATCGCGGGTTTGCAATACCAAGTGGTTTAACGATCCCCCGAACCACAAAGCTACCTTGATG
>NC_051407.1:40544220-40545059 GCF_015228065.2 Penaeus monodon
ATACACTTACTATAAAGATAGAGCTTCTTAGAAAATGGAAGCACACGTACCTTGGTCTGTAAAACCTCGTCAGGTTAAGCGATAAAACCTCCATCTTACCTGCAAAAGAAATAAAAGACAGTCAGCAATAATAATAAAAAGAAAGAAAATAAACGAATCATTTACCCAAACTAAATTGCTTTCCCCCCACAAAACATTAGCACTCCGGCGCGTGTCCTCGGGGTCAGGGGTAATGACACATGCCGGCTCATGGATTCTTTATCTTATATTGTATGTTAGTGCCACGCTGTCCAACGTCATGGCAGGCTTGTATCCGACGTGAGTGATAGCGTCACGCGACCCACGGTAGGCTCACATAGCCCGAGATAAGGAGAGGGATAGGAAAGGACGCTAATGACGGATGGGGACGCAACGACAAGTGCATGATCGGTCGGCGCAAAGATGGACGAGCGGCGATGCCAGTGGCGACGACGGCGAAAATTACAATGTGAAGGGGTGGCCGCCACTCGCGCCTGGGAGAGAGAAGAGGAGGAGGGAAGGCTCCGAAGAGGCTCGGGCAGGAAGGGCAAGCAGGCAGACGTCATCAATCAATGTCAGCAGCTGCGGGAAGACTCTCGTGACGACCATAATTGTCTAACTGATTGTTTATCGGGAAGAGGATGGCGTGCGGCCTCCAAGACGGCCTCAACTCTTCCTTTTTATCTGGTCGCCAACGGGCGCAAGCTCCGACCAGCAAAATAGACTACTATCGCAAAAGAGGCGTAATTTTTCCAGTTATCTGACCATTTTGATAACGTCTGATACATATGCATACAGTTTTACTAACGCACACACAAAGC
>NC_051407.1:40545169-40545356 GCF_015228065.2 Penaeus monodon
CACACGCTTCATTTCCATCGCTGATATTGCCATCATCACTTCAGTCAACAATTTATGCGAGTGCATTTGAGAGCGTGTTTGACATGTGCGTGCATAAAGCAGGCGAATATGCAAGGGTGAGTGAGCATAAAGGTGTGCTGTAAAGAGTTGCAAAATCCTGGCTCATGGATGCAAAATCCTGGTCTGA
>NC_051407.1:40546192-40546496 GCF_015228065.2 Penaeus monodon
AGTCTATTTAATTTCTCTATTAAAAGGGGCCTAACATTCCATCCTTGCATCAACTCACATGGAAAATACCTACAACGTAACTGTTTTGTATAATTTCTTGTCCAACAACGACGGTCCTTGCAATAACACAGTTTTCGTTCCACCCGCGTTGGTGATTTCAATTACGCATAACAGCTTTCATGTTACAACTCGGTAAGGAAAAAATGCGTCGTGAGACTAAAATGTGTCGGGTTAGAAAACTAAAAATCCAAGGGACTGCACGCAACTGTCGTGTTTGTGTGCGTTAGCGAGTGCACTTGTTTAA
>NC_051407.1:40546678-40546744 GCF_015228065.2 Penaeus monodon
GCGCGCGTGTGCGTGTATGACATACGTGTATTATCTCTCAGGGCAATTTCGTATGAACTGCACGTT
>NC_051407.1:40546772-40547185 GCF_015228065.2 Penaeus monodon
TTGTGGGATACAATTTCTATTTGCATTTACTTTCTACCTTACTGTTATTCGTGCGTTCGTAATTCTGTTAACGAAACGTATACATCATTTTGCTCGTATTTCGTTTTTATAGCACAACGAGCACTAACATCAAGTTAACAACAAAATGACTACGGTATTCTTCCTATAAACGGAATAAAACACAACCCACGGAAATAACAAATAAAAAATACAAAGTCAAAAAAATACGCTTTTATGGTTCATAAATTCTCCCTCGGGCTACACACCTGCGACCTGGTTTCTTAAAATAAATATGGAACACTAGACAAAGAAACCTTGATTATTTCAAACACGGCAAAATCAATGACAGTCATCCCTTGTACTAGAAAGGTCATCGAAAATATGACCGATTCAATTGCTGGAAGGTACTGTTG
>NC_051407.1:40547467-40548178 GCF_015228065.2 Penaeus monodon
AAGTAGGAACTGTATACTACCCACATTTCCTCAAGCTAATTTGTGCGTTTTTCCACCCTTTCTATTAATTATTGCATAGCACAAAGTCGCTCTGTCCTGCAATACACACATATCATGAGCGATGTGGCGATAACCCGGACATAAACACCGAATTAACGACTCCATTGTCATTAAACGCCTATCTACAACAAGCATGACAAAGTGCTATAACTCCTTCATGCTAACAAGGCGTCTACCAGCATTTTACAAGACCTTGGCATTTAGCAGCTCGTTAACCCCGCAGATAGCATCTAAGTACCATTTTTATTATAGGGTAATAAAATGCTATACAAACAAGCCATTTGTAATGATTATCAATTAGGGCGGGGGACTATGCTTCCACACAGAGAACGATTGGAAGAATGAAAGAACAGCTTCTTTTTCGTCACGAATTGTTCAAGAATATATCGACGGCGAACGCAGAAACGACGAATATAAACGTCAGCGAACTGCCGTGATTCCTTACCGTTATCCGGGCCAATGGGCGTCTAATACATATGCTCACAAACCGGTCTTATCATTCCCTCAAATACAGCATGATTTGCGACGCTAGCCAAGGAGGGCGAGGAAAGTTGTATTTTTTATGAGAACCGAACACCGTTAATTATTGTATATAAAATAAGTGTAATAATCAACTATTAACTGCCAGCATTCATAGTCAAATAAACTTCA
>NC_051407.1:40548270-40548995 GCF_015228065.2 Penaeus monodon
CCGAAGGTGATGTGCAGTGATAATGTTTATTAATAAGCAAAGATACTATTGAAAAAGATAAAAATGATAATGTTTAAGTAATCACTCTAGAATTAAACAAATAGTATGTATTATAAATAATGAAAATTACGTAACATCAACATGACTAATGATAATAATAAAACTATTGATTACAATAATAATAGCTTTTAATAACAAAACTAATTGCTGTATCATTAATAATAATAAACAATTTGCAGTACCGAATAATAAACAGCAGCACAACCACACATGCCCAAGACAAAACAGACGCCTGTTCAGCAGCGCCGGTCAGGAATTTACACTTTCCCCAACACGCAGAGTACACCGATTTCCGCAGCAGTGAAAAACAGTGCCAAGTGTGCAATCTCGCCTCTTAACAGTGCCTGGACAAGTACCCAACGGTGACATGTCCGTGGGCTTGCGTGTGTGCACTTAATTGGCGATCGTCCAAGGCAGAAGGACGAGCAAATGGTATCATTTGTTCCTTAATGCACGTGGACATGCGAGGTTTGTTTACACGGCACTTTCTTATGGGTGTGTTGTTCTGGGTGCAACACCGCCACGCTTCGAGCTGCTTCAAAGCCTATTTCGTGACTGTGTCCTTGCCCCTATTCATGCAATTAAGAGATACTGTCCTCTCTTCAATGACTGTTGCCATACAATGCAACATACATCAATGTCAATACGAATAAATACACGGATAC
>NC_051407.1:40549391-40549547 GCF_015228065.2 Penaeus monodon
TCAAAACTGCGTTCTCTCAGGTCAAAAACTTAGAAAAGAAGAAACCAAATGGGAAAAAAACGCACACACGTTTCTGCGCAACGTCACTGATGAGATCACTTGTACAGGGTTCAATAATGATACCCGAGGGTCTTCCTCGCCCTGGACGCATCCATC
>NC_051407.1:40550723-40551073 GCF_015228065.2 Penaeus monodon
GTGAACGGGGTCTTTTTGTATTCCTTCCATCTTCAGTTTCATTCTTGTAAATCTAAAACAATATTCTTTGTGTTTTCTTTCAGATCACCGACAATAGTTCCTAAACTTTTTCGAAGATCGGACCTCAGGAGCTTATTATTATACCACTGCCAATATCCTTTTTTCCTTTCCAAAGGTCGAGACGAGAGGAGGGCGGGATGCAGGTGCTTAAGATCCTTTTACAGCCGGTAATAAACCTGGACCACATAATCAAATTATTTTCTCTCCCTGCTCTTATTCCTCATACACTAAAACAAATGCATTTTTTAAAGGTTCAGCGGATATTGCTAGAGACAAGACAGGAGAGGTGA
>NC_051407.1:40551790-40553909 GCF_015228065.2 Penaeus monodon
AAAAAAGTCTGACGGTTCGTGAATCTAAAAATATATCGACGACTAATTCTAGTAATACAGATTGCATGTACGATTAATTCGGATGAAGTGATATTAACTTATCTCATCATGAACCATCTAATAACAGGTATTAGCAAGATTACCGTAGCAATCGGCAGAGAAGCAATCGGAAAACGATGTCATCGACAATAATCGCATGAAATCACGCTCGAATGTATATTAATTCGAATCAAATTTCACACACGCTGCCATGGCCTCGCGGAAGGTGGCCATGCACAAGCACTTCGTAAAAACTGACATTCCTCCGCGTCCGAGCGCTTCCGTGCCTCCTGGACGCAATCTGTTACCGCGTTCCTTGCTCCACTTTTTATTCTTTCTCCCTCTCAGACACTCTTTTTTTATTTTTTTCTCTTGCATCTCTGTGTCACACGAGAACGTGCCTGTTCCTCTTCCTGGCTATTTACATGTTCCCATTTCCTCTTCCGCTGCTCATTTACCCTCTCACCCTTAATGTTCCTGTGTTCCCTTTTCGGCTCTTATGCGAGCGCCCCTTACTTGGCATTCACTCTTGACATCTCGGCGTCCGGCATTCCCTAATGACACCTTTCTATCTGGGGTTCGCCGAAATGATTCAGACCGATTAAGCCCAAGCCAATCAAGGCTAGTCTGATTACCCCGTTCCTTTTGCGCTGAAGGAAAACCGACCTTCAGCAGAGGGACAATAAGGTTTGCAATCAAACAAGATTGATAACGAGGAGTCGGGGTGATAAAGTGATACAGGAAAAGGGGGACATGCAGAGTCTGCGATAAAAGAGCAACCGCAGAGTGAAGGAAACCTGGGAAAGACCCGATGGGAGGAATAATGAGGCGCTGAACTGGGAGGGTGAGCGATGAGAGGGGACTGGAAAACGCGGCGGCGAAAGGAGAGTGAGGGCTGAGGGGAATGACGAACGGCAGTGGGGGGGAGGGCGGGGAAGGCGGCCGAGGATGTACGAGGGGAGGCGGTCTCAGAAAATAAGGCTACTGGCTGGATAGGGGGAAGTGCAGAGGGAAATGGAAGAAAGGGGAAGACAGAATGGGGCGGCGATAACAAGATCCTGTGGCGAGGAGCCTTTACTCGCCCTCCCAACGGGGATGGAAACCTGCATTAAAAAAATATATATGTCTACATCATTGAAACATGTTTTCACATCCTCGCAAGAAAACATAATGAAATACAAGGTTTCCTAAAAATGTATATATTGGAATTGAAATAGCTGAAACACTGTCATAGCCTTACGAGAAAACATATCCAAACAATGGTCTCTACAAAGGGACAGAAAAAAAGGAAATTATTATTTTTTTAATACATCTAAAACATGTTTTCATATCCTTGCGAGATATCGGCAAACAAAATACAGGAGGAAGATTCGTTAGAAAGACAAACCAAGAGGGAGCATCAGCGTGTGCTGGAGACATTTTCCCCACACACCCCGAGGGGAAATAAGGGGCACAGGCAACTCTGAGGAAATGGTAGCAAACAGAGGGGAAGGCAGTGTAGAGGGGGGTGCGACTTGTTTAAATTGAGTAGAAAAAACGAGGGGGACGAGGAAATGGAGCGATAAATATGTGGGAAGATGTGAGACCGTGAAAACGAATAAAAAAAAAAAATACAAATTGTGATGTACGCCGACAAAATAATAGAGCATCAGCACTGGATGCAAAAATCATCGGGGTGAGAATGAAGAGCGACGTGAGGCACCTCGTCATCACCGACGCCTCGTGGGCATGCGAGGGGAGTTATGGCGGCATGGCGAGGTGGGGCCATGGTGGAGGCGGAGGCGATGGCGAAGTGGGGCCATGGTGGAGGTGGGGCCATGGTGGAGGCGGAGGCGACGGCGAGGTGGGGCCATGGTGGAGGTGGAGGCGATGGTGAAGTGGGGCCATGGTGGAGGCGGAGGCGACGGCGAGGTGGGGCCATGGTGGAGGTGGAGGCGATGGCGAAGTGGGGCCATGGTGGAGGCGGAGGCGATGGCGAAGTGGGGCCATGGTGGAGGCGGAGGCGATGGCGAGGTGGGGCCATGGTGGAGGCGGAGGCGATGGCGGAGGCGGGGGCAACAGTGGCGATGGTGGAGGAATG
>NC_051407.1:40554400-40554838 GCF_015228065.2 Penaeus monodon
CGGGAGAGAAGCTTAGATGTATTCCCGCTGTCATTACGAGCCTTCTAGATAATAATCACGTTAAATCATGTTGATGGAATTATTAGCGGTATTGGCGCTGGCGATTTCATGTTTTATACCTTTGGGTAAATAATTCATTGGCTGTATTATCATCTTTTGCAGAGCACGAAAAATTTTTTTGGGGATACTAAAATTTAACGTTACCCTTTTTCAAACTTTTCCTTTAAAATATAACATTTTAAAAAAAACAAAAATTTGTCCTAAAAATTTCTTTTTCTCAAACATATTTGCGAAAATTAACAATTATAACCTTGAAAAAAGGGTCTTTTCCAAAATTTGGGATAATTATCAATGAAGGGACTTTTGCACTTCTTTTAAAATGTTTTGGGGTTTTTGGGGAACAATACAGTTTAGGATTAATACAAGTATGCCTTTTGC
>NC_051407.1:40558269-40558797 GCF_015228065.2 Penaeus monodon
ATATTTATACATCAAAGAAATTTTAAATTTCAGTAGCTTCCGACTTTTTTTTAAAACCCCCGGGCCTTTTTTGTGACAAAAAATTCGTAATTAAAAAAACACTAATAACCCACTTGTCATAATATAATATTTTTTCAATTTCAAAAAGTATTTAATTATCCAAAAACTTCTCAAAGTGAATAGCATTCATGATTTATGTTTAAATACAATAAAGTGCTATTCAGGGTCACTTGTAAAGTCCTCGAGGTATTAATCGTAAAATAGGAAAATTAATTCATACTTTGATACTATAATGATTTATTTTTAAATTTGGGTCAGATGAAAAAAAACCCTGAAACATAGTAGTTAAAAAAGACAATTTTCCCTGCCATAAATAAAATTTCCGAAAATTTGTCTTTTACTTTTTGCTACAAAATTTTTTAAAAAATAGAAAACCCAATACTCCACCCCAGTTTTAAGGCCTTTCAAACTGGCAATTGGACAAGTCTACGGTGGGGTTTTCCAACCCAAAAAATTTTCCACATTTTA
>NC_051407.1:40565121-40565932 GCF_015228065.2 Penaeus monodon
TCCCCTAACCAAGGTGGTATATTTTTTTAATGTACGGGAGGATATAGGTGCATCGTAATTTATATCAGGTATGAATTACGTAATTGCCATAATCAGAATTGTACTATAATATGATCACGCTTGAATGAAGCACAGCAAACATAGCTTTTATCGAAACTAAACTATGAAATAATATATAAATTTAATCTGGCTTCTTCGGTTGATCGGTCTGAAAACCGGTAGTTGTATTAAGTAACGCACAACGGAACATAAAAATGCACCTCCTATTCGGGAGAAAAAAAAACGAAGGTTAATCAAAAGTAAAGGTAAAACTAATCCGCGGAACAAATACAGAAAAGTGATCGTTTCATCTTAAAATCATGGATTGTTTTATAATTTCTTCATTAATTTATCAACATCTTTGAAAAAAAAATGTACTTAAGACGACTTTAACAGAATATATACTCTTGTCGGTTAATAGAAGCATCATTCCAATGATGCTTGTCACATTGTCAGATTTTCTATCACCTGCTCTTATCGTCACCTTTTCTAATCCTCTCACCGTCACCTATTCTATTCGCCGTTGCCTTGTCTGATCCTAATTTCCCGTCGCTGTCTCTGGCACTAGCCTTTCTACTGTACCCTTTCCCAATCCTAATCTCTCATCGTCCCTTTTTCTAATCCTAAAATCGTCTAAAATCTGCGTTGGCAACACATCCTTCCCGCTTTCAGACTATTTTAATAACGACACAAAAAAACAAACACAAACGGAATGGGACCAACCCAGCAGCAACATCATTATACAAAAGCCTCCAGCCCCCCACCCCCATAA
>NC_051407.1:40566059-40566797 GCF_015228065.2 Penaeus monodon
CTTTCAAAGTAAGTCTCAAAAACAGGGCAGATAAAACTGTCGACACAATTTCCTTTTGTGTGTCTGCGCTGCAAGAGAGGATGGTGATATCGTCTGTCCGGCGGTTATATTTTTATTTCTCGGTTTGAAGGGAAATGTTGCCACTTTTATGTATTTTGATTCCAAAGCCCATAGGGGTACGCTTTTTTTCTCTGGGGGTAAGCATTTCTTCTTCATTTTACGTTTAGATAGATATGCAAATTGAAAATGAAAATGCAAATTGACTAAAGGCCTCGTATTATCGTAAAATATGCATAGTTTAGACTTTTTCTTTGCGATTTTTGTTCCTCATACGATCCTTTAAGACGGCATGGAGAAAAATAATATGAATGAGATCCCACACTAAAATAGGGCTTCATTATGACATTCCTAAATGGTGTGCAACGCCCATTACATTGTACTGCTGCACGAGCTATTCCAAATACCCTTCCCTTTTCCGGTTATCATTCACCATTTTATTCCAA
Organism: Penaeus monodon; assembly: GCF_015228065.2. Lineage (NCBI taxonomy): Eukaryota > Metazoa > Arthropoda > Malacostraca > Decapoda > Penaeidae > Penaeus > Penaeus monodon. The sequence continues at coordinate 40,566,563 of NC_051407.1, forward strand.
TTACCGCATTCATTAAAGTGGAACTATGAACGATCCCCTCCCTCCCACCTAACCCCTTCCGTTTCTCCCTTACCACACACTAACACTCACCAACCAGTCATACCCATCTCCCTAGTCGCAGCTTCCTCTGGTCTTATTTAACTCCCAAAATAAAAGGTATTTTCTCATATGATTCGAGAATATTCTTCGAAAAATATTATGTTGAAGTCTGTGCTCCGCTCCGTGGCCGGAGAAA
>NC_051407.1:40566836-40567094 GCF_015228065.2 Penaeus monodon
ACGCCAGACTCCCTAAGGACAACGATTTCTCTCAGCCATCATCTGTCCCTTTCCAGCATGGCGTGTAACATATATCTTCCTTGAATAATATATGTGGCAATCTAACGATGCATGCTACTGTGTTTTCTAGTTTCAAGTTATAAGCGCCTTTGAGTGTGCATGGTTTTTGTTCATATTTACACCTACATACATATCCAAGTCTACATAAACCCCCCCAAAAAAATCCATAAACAAACAAACAGGCACGTTAACGAAGTT
>NC_051407.1:40567266-40567336 GCF_015228065.2 Penaeus monodon
AAACCTTTTCGTTGTATGTCGACCTTTCCGTCCATATTCCTTTTTAAGCCTTTCTGCCTTTTTTCCCTAT
>NC_051407.1:40567943-40568470 GCF_015228065.2 Penaeus monodon
CTCTGTCGAAGGAGGCCACATTATTTTGCGATATTTCTTCCAATCTCGAAAACGATAACAACTCAGGTGTTATGGCTCTTGTGTCACGCGGGGAGAAATTGTGACCAAATACAAATTAAACCTCTGTAATCCCCTCCGATAATTTATGTAATTAGTAGAAGTATATACCAATAAAAGGAAAACAACGAGGCCATTTCGTTGACCGGGATAAAAAGGGGCATTATTCATTTTACGATATACAATTGCAAAGGGAGAGAGGGAGAGAGTTGCAACGGGTAGCAGCCTTCATGAGCGCAACGCACCATCAAGCCAGTTGCAGCATCCACTAGCTTAAGCTTAATCACCAATCCAGTCCCTTAAATCTCCATAGCAACATCTATCAATACAGCTTGCAATCGGACATCCCACAGATCGCATCGCTCAGCCATGTGTACCCATATCCGACCACACTACACAAGGTGCGTCTTCAACACGTACAGTACATTACGCAAGGTAAACGAGCCCTAACTGAGATTTTTACGGCGGTT
>NC_051407.1:40568507-40569069 GCF_015228065.2 Penaeus monodon
GAGGTTAAGTAAGAACAAAACCAGAAAGATACAGGAAGAATAAAATAAGACGCCCTATAAAAAGAGGAAAAAGGAACAGTATGAGGAAAGGCAGAAAAAAGATGGAAGAAAAAAGACGCCTTGGAAGGGAGGCAGAAGAATCTGTATCGGTGCCCGAGGCGAAGGTGTGCTGGGAACACTAGCCCATCATACGAGCGAGCGGCTCACACACATGTTAGGCCAATAATAGCCAAGCTTGGAATTTCCCTTAAAATTCTGGCTATTCCTAAATATTATGGCACGGAATTTGTACTGGAAATTCTTGGGATGTTTGTATCTTTATCTAGGTTGCCTTCTCCGTCTGTCCAGGTATTTAGGCAAGCACGTGCTTCTGTGATTAGCATTCCAAGTCACAAATATTGGTAATACCGCGAGATGCGCTGCACAGATAAGGTACCGCACACGATACAGTGACAGGTGAATCAAGAGATACGAAAAGAAGAGACAGCCCTTTCAACTAATTATTATTAACGACCTCTCTTCCTTCAGCTCCATCGCCTACCTCCCTTTCCCCTCATCCCTC
>NC_051407.1:40569099-40569656 GCF_015228065.2 Penaeus monodon
CTTTACCCATCCCTTCGGTGAATTCCCCTCCCGTCCAGCTTATATCCTCCACTCACCTCTCACTCCCCTTCACTCGAGGCCCGCACCGCCCCTTCACAAGCCTCCCCTTCCCACGAGATCCCGTACTATACTTTTCCGTCCCCTTCCACCTGGGCGCCCGTCCCTCGCGAGCCGGCGGCGATCACCTCTCCGACATATTGTAGCTTCTCCTATTATTTCAGTTGCTTTTATTTCATTTAGTCTCTGTGCTCCGGGCCTGATAATCAATTTTCTAGCTTTTTTTGTTACCTGGATATTTTCAAGAGATTAGAGTTTACTTTGTTTTTTTTTTTTCATTCGGGTGAACGTATTCGAATACATTAATTCGAATAAATGTGGTAAACAAAAGTCCATTCCACATTCAAATAAAAATGAAAATATATTTTTTGAAGCACAGGCAATAAAATAATTGATTTCATAAAATATATGGAAAAAAATATCTAGCACTATAAAAAAAAAAAGTGTGTGTGACATATACGGTGGTGTGGATTTTTTTCTCTCTTTTTTAGGATCGAGTA
>NC_051407.1:40569936-40570498 GCF_015228065.2 Penaeus monodon
AGCGTAAACTCCTCGTGAAAGCTAAAAATCCGCAAACAAATATACAAAGAAAAAAACGAAGCCAAAAAAACACGAGCAGATTCCCGGCAGGTGAGCCTCAGCGGCGCTGCGGAGCTCGGAGGCCCCGATGCCGCCCACGGATTTTTGCCCAACGCCGCGATCCTCTCGAGCGCAAGCCCCGATACTCCCGCCCGCGTTCACTTTAACGTATATAGACACATTCAAATCCAATTCTAGTCTATCACAAATCAATTAGTTACTCCAATCCTGTTGCAATGTTCGCTTAATTGGTTATGAATGCTTTATTATATTTACCAAACCCAATGGAAAATAATTTCCACAATATTCCACATCTATTAAGTCGCAGTTACGGAAACACGCCCGTCATCAGCGCCGCGCATTTACCAAAGCAACTGGCCCAAGCACAAGTTAATTAGAAGCGATTCCAGTCTGTGCGAAATCAATTGACTTGCCTGGCGATCCCAAACACCTGCCTTTTAGAAGTATATCTAATGGCAACATGACGCCATTGCGCTTCGGGGGGAAAAAAGGACATGAAGCG
>NC_051407.1:40570534-40570620 GCF_015228065.2 Penaeus monodon
TCGGCGAAGCGAGACAGATGAATGGAAAATAGAAATACGGATTTTTTTACGAATATCTGAGTTGCACAATATTTCGCCTGCAACGT
>NC_051407.1:40571655-40572839 GCF_015228065.2 Penaeus monodon
CCTCAATCAACACATTATATCATCCCTTCCACCCAAACATCATCCGCGACATGGGAAAACGGTGATGAATAAACAAACGGTCGAACAAACGCGACGAAAACTACGAGCTCAGGAACAGATACATAAAATTGACACGGCAACATTGATCAATCTGCTGCTCTCCGCTACCCCGGCAAAAACCCTGAGGCCCTTCTCTCCCTGCCCCTCTTTTCTAAAAGCTCTCTGTCATTTTTATCAGTTTTATGTTTGTTTTTGTGTTTTTTTTACTGATTTTTATTTCATTTGTTTATCTGGGCTTCAACTTTCTCTCTCGCTCTCTTTCTGTATTTTTTTTCCCAAGTTCTTCCATCTACTCCTCTATGTATCTTATTCGCTCTGTTTCCTCCCCCTAGTGTTTTTTTTTTCTTCACTCATATCCTTTTTCCCTTTTCTTCTTTCGCTATACGCCATTTTTCGCTTTCCTTTCGTATCTCCTCGTTTATCTTTTATTGTCCTTCTCTTTTTTCCCATTCATCTCCCCTTTTCCCCTGTTCTCTCACTATATTCTTTTCTCTCCCTTTTATCTCCTTTATTCGCTCTCCTTTCCGCAAATGTTCATACCTACCGTATGGCCATTTACTGAACATGAATCTTCGCTCTACATCCCTTCTCTCTCTTCTTCCTCTTCCCTCATTCGGCCTCCTCTCGCCTCTTCTCTCACTCCACTTCCTTCATCCGCCCTTCTCTCGGTTCTTTCCTCATTCCACTTCGCTCATCCGCACTTCTCTCCCCTTTCTTTATTTCACTTCTCTCATTCGCCCCCCTCTTACCTCATTCCTTTTCCCATCAGTCGCTCATCTCCCTCACATCATCCTAGTATATCATCACCACCTCCATCCCTCCCTCTCTTCAAGTGCTGTACATTCACCCCCTGTTGCTCCCTATCCCTGATCCCTTATACCACCTCCTTCCCCGCCCTTATCACGTTCCCCACTTACACCTTTCATCCGGTCTTTCCCTCGACCTCCTACGCCCCCTTTCACTATCCCTCTCCCTCTCCTAAATCACTTTTCCCTCTTACCCTTCCACCCTTTCCATCTCCCCGTTCCAACACATCCCACCATCTCTCCTTTCTTTTTTTCATCTATCCTTTCCCTCTATCTCCCCCTTTCATCTATCCCTTCTCTTCCCCCTACGGCCCTTTT
>NC_051407.1:40572898-40573416 GCF_015228065.2 Penaeus monodon
TTTGCCATCGCGACCTCGTTCCTTCCACTACCTCTAACTTTCCCCTCCCCCGCCCCACAGCCTTTCTCTCCCCCTACGCTCTTCTTCCCCTCTCGCTCCTCCACCCTTTCCACCTTCCCCTTCCACTTCATCCCACCCACCTCTCCTCTCTTTCGCCTGTCTCCCCTCTCGCTCCTCCACCCTTTCCACCTTCCCCTTCCACTTCATCCCACCCACCTCTCCTCTCTTTCGCCTGTCTCCCCTCTCGCTCCTCCACCCTTTCCACCTTTCCCTTCCACCTCTCCTCCTTTTCGCCCCTCTCCACTCCACCACCTCCCCCTCCCCCTCCTGCTCTCCACGGACCGATGCGCGGACGCCATCCATCTCCGCGTTTTCTCATAAGCTTGTCAGACCCCAACGGTTGCTTTGCTAATTACAAATCCGGGCAGAAGGGCAGACAAGACCTACTATACGCATAGCTCTCACCCGGGGCTTAAGAGGCCTCAATAGGCCCAATGCTTTCAGACTTTTTTCTTCTC
>NC_051407.1:40573482-40573548 GCF_015228065.2 Penaeus monodon
TCGTTGTTATATTATTATTTTTGTATTCTGATCATCTACATCTTTTAAGTAATCGTAATAATAACG
>NC_051407.1:40574036-40574168 GCF_015228065.2 Penaeus monodon
CAATTCATGCATTCTCTAATTATTACCGATTATGATGGCCATAACGATAATAATAATAAAATTGAAAATGTTGAGTGTAAGACTAACAACAACGATAAGAATGATATTGCTAAAAGACCATCAATTACGACT
>NC_051407.1:40574213-40575245 GCF_015228065.2 Penaeus monodon
GTTCAATCAAAATTGAACAACTGCAACAACAACAAAAATCACGCCGTATATGAAAGAGTTTGCCTCTCGTTTAATCAAGAATATTGGATTACAACTTCCCAAACTCTAAACGAACAACAAGTAATTAATTCTCTGCTCATCTAACGAGGGCGAACAAGCAGTGTACATTCGAATTGTACAATTGAACATTCCTGTGATGCAATCGCCCCTATTGCACCGAACTTCTAACGCTTGTCAATAAAAAGGTTTTTATTAAAAGTTCTTGCTTTTTCTAGAAAAAAAAAAAAACAATAAGATTGGTAAGTATTTTCAAATACTTTTTTTTCAGTCATTAGTAGAAATATGTTTATATTACACGGACATAACACTCATGCTTTTTCCCTCTCTGTACCTAGTAGATATTGCCTTTCCGGAATGAAATGCAGTCAATTTGTATTTTACTCTCAATCTCGATTCATCAGCAAGTTTCAATCTAATTAACCGTTCCCCCCGGGTTGATATAAGTAAAGAACAAACATGAGCTCTGTTACACTGCAGGCCTTTTTTTAAAGCTTTTGTAATACGGTGTACAGTCTTTTTTTTCTCTCATTCTTTCATGTTCTACGTAATGTTTGTTAAACGAAAGAATACAAGGCAACACTTCCTGTTTCTCCACATATTTAGTTAAAGTACTACATACAAAAATACAGAGGTCGGATCTGGTCTATTTCATCTCCGTATGCACTTACAAACCTCTATGGCTCCGAGAGATCCAGGATTCAAAGTATTCGACAAATAATCCCGGTTATTCAGGTAATATTACGGGTTTTAATTACAAGGAAAAATGCGTCCAGATTTGCAGATAAACCCTTGTATCAATAGCATGCAAGCGAATAAAGTCCGAGAAGGGGGGTAATTGCATACATATGTAAATATAATCACTTTTGGTATTCCTTTTCATTTTAGACAGTTGCCAGTTTATGTACACAACGAAGAGAAGGTGCATCTAAAATGCTGATCATGAAAGTACATTAATTTATTTCTTTTCTATTC
>NC_051407.1:40575627-40575792 GCF_015228065.2 Penaeus monodon
GAGTGCAAATGTATTAATGCAGACAAACCGATATGAATGATTCAACAGAAAGTACTAAATGGAAAATGCGGTAGTTGGAGAGACACATAAACAAGTGAAGACAGCAGCTATAACAGGGACATTAGAACACAAGGAAGAGAGGACGATCAAAGGGGAAAAAGCTAC
>NC_051407.1:40575845-40576273 GCF_015228065.2 Penaeus monodon
GGGGAAAACGAGGTACACAATACAGACTTAAATTTAAAAGTTTTCGTAAGTTTACTCTCTAGAAATGGTAATGAGGGTGAGGTAAGAGGGTCGGGCCTTACGGGTTCCCTTACCGAATAAGGGGAAGCTCTGCATCAATTAGATTCTGTTTATAAACTGCCACAGGGAGAGATTCCGGCGCACGTTACAGAATTCCCCTAAACAAACTTGTCTTCTCCCTTGACCTTAGCCCTACGCGGCCGATCGAGGGCACGACTTCATATTGAATGATAATCCGGCTTTCAATCCGAATAATGATGATGGGAATACTACTTGATAGTCGCTCGGGCAAGCCTGGGGGTGATGTGATGACAGATATGGAAAAAAGGAGAAAACTTATCCGAATACAAAGTGGGGGAAAACACAGAAGGGATCAGGTGGTGAGGATG
>NC_051407.1:40576756-40577099 GCF_015228065.2 Penaeus monodon
CTACAAGTAACTTTCCAAGTTGAAAGTCATTTTCTTTTCTTTTCTGAGTTATCTTGTACTTAAAAATAAAAAAAGTTTAGAATGACACTCTTTTAGTTTTGTGGAGATTTTTGAATTGCAAAACCTCAGCAGAATGATAAATCAAATTCGATATATACTTTATCATAGCTCAGACGTTAATAAAACAGAACTGTTTGTCGAACTTACAATGAATTACAACATTACTTTTATCTAGAATATATCTCACCAGCTAAATTTCTGAACAGGAGGGGTAACAAAAATATCGATTACTTCAGTTTTACCGGAAAATAGGCTTCGTTATGTTAGGGTAGTTGATGTTTCA
>NC_051407.1:40577842-40578029 GCF_015228065.2 Penaeus monodon
AGTTTAACGATTAATATTCTCATCTATAACGTCTTACGCAACTAATTATGCCTGTGTCAACAGTAGACTTTAACAAGACGCGGTACACATCAGAGGCACACATTCAGACGTACATGAATCATAACAGGATAGAACAACATATTTCCTCGCATTCAATAACTATTCTTCCTCTCCCTCCCCCCCAATC
>NC_051407.1:40578120-40578698 GCF_015228065.2 Penaeus monodon
AAAAAGGAAAAAAAATCGATCAAGAAAGTTCATTGACTCCTCCTTCACGAAAAACACATTATAAAAACAGACGAATGAAACACGATACGCTAAGTCCCCAATAAAGGATACACAAACCAATTTATATGCATCATAAACCGCTGCATCACTGCTATTATCATTACAACGTACCATACACGCGTTAACAAGGCCCCTTATTGTGCCGTATGATTATCACCTTCATTCAGCCAAATGGCCCATCATAACGTGCATTTCTAATCAGCCAAACGCCTTTAGTGCTTTCTGTGAGTCGTACAGCATTATACAATCCATAATTTTGCAGTTCTCGCCCTCGCCTTTCTTTTCCTCTTTTTTCTACACGTTTTCCTCCATCTTTTTATGCATATTCCCATATTCCCACATCTTTTTCCGCGTTTAATAATTTGCCCTTGTTATACCACCGTACAAAGGTGACATTGTGTGTTTTCACATTTTTACAGTGTATGAAACAGAATCAAATAAGAGACAGTGACGGTGGCAGAGGGGGAGAGCCTGAGTAAAAGTAAAGAAAAAAATATCAAAGGAGGGAGTAAGAGAGA
>NC_051407.1:40578752-40578899 GCF_015228065.2 Penaeus monodon
ACTTTACATTTTAAGCAACCCAAACGTGCCGTGGAAGATTCTCGGTTTATATAGTGAAAAGAAAAGAGGAAAAAACAACAACGTACGCTGTACATAAGGTTTAAGTATACTATTCTTTCAGCATAAATAATCCACAGCTACCAGTAC
>NC_051407.1:40579161-40579694 GCF_015228065.2 Penaeus monodon
GCGAAACCATCCCGCAGCGCCCAGGAAAGGTCCGAGCGAGGGCCGTTTCCAGAAGCAGACGGAGTGTTTGGGCGGCCATCTATCACCGGGGAAATAGTGAGGCGGACGAGAACGTATGGGGCTCGGCTGCCATAACTCGAGGGCGGGATGGCCTGCGCCTGGTAGTTTGCAGTCACGGTTCCCTCACCTTAGACACACAACCCAACGCGCGTTCGTGCAGCGGCAGCGGCTGCAGCTTACACCCGATAGCTCATGCACGCTGGAGCTCACGTCGGGGGTCCTGAGATACGGCGAACACCTGGAGGAGTGACACTAGATTTCTGGCTGATTTGTTATGGTTATCTTTCACTCCATACTTGTTTCCTCGCGATTATAGTTTTTAAATCTTTGCGTCGCTATGCGTCAAAGATGAAGACATATTAGAAAAAGTAAACAGTAAATTATAAAATCCAATGATTACGGGATCAGAATAGAGTGGCAGGTCACTCACAGGAGATATACATGTAGTCAAACGTACATAAACATACATACAA
>NC_051407.1:40579729-40580311 GCF_015228065.2 Penaeus monodon
AACAGCGTGCATATATATTTTTTTTTTCTCTTCTTTTTATATCTCCATAAAATTGGGCGCCCCTGCAGGCCAAATGAGCGGCGTCCGCAGAACGGTTTAATTGCACCAGTTTCCCCCAATAACCGCGGGAGTTAATGTTGACCCCGAGCCATTCTCTATGAGATTTTAAGGCACTCACCCGCAAAGTTGAGGCGTACGACCGTGTAATCGGCCTGGGGTAGTTTTAATCACGCTCGCCGTAAAGTTTGATATTAGTTTGCCGATGAAATATTAATCATTTGCCGAGTGTCGGTCGATTATACGGCAGAGGAGCAGACCGCCGCCGCTCGATTTTCTCGCTCCTCTCCGACGTCCTGCCGTCTGATCTGCGGATGCTGCGGCGGCGGACGGACGGCACTGCGGGGCACGTTTCGGCCACCACTGGGCGGGCCGACGGGGCATGGCAAGCCACAGACTGGGGAGACGTGGCCCTCAGGTTTACATGCACGTGTAAATGTCCATCCATGTGTATTCTTAACGATTATCTACTTATTTTATCATTCTCTTCGTTACCGTTTCTTCTTAAGGTTTATATATCCATTC
>NC_051407.1:40582041-40582127 GCF_015228065.2 Penaeus monodon
TGGCTGGTCGGGCTGACATGAGTCTTAAAAAAACAATTCAGAAGACATGACCCGACCAAACTCGCACACACACACACGCGCGCGCG
>NC_051407.1:40582222-40582490 GCF_015228065.2 Penaeus monodon
GACATCCCATCCCGCAACTGTCCGGTCCCTTGCTCCTTCCTCAGGTATAAAAATCGGCTCAAAAGTGCTTTTTTGTTCTTAAGTATTTCTTCTTGCCCGAGAATCAAGAATTTATGACGCTGGCAGTTTTATGACTCGGTGTCCTGGCCCTCTTGTGTCTGCGCCCAAGTGTCAGTCATGGTTTGGCTGGCCTCGAGGGGACTGCCGCCGAGCAGGGAGGGGGGCACGGAGGCCGCTGTTTGGGCGCCGCCGCTTCTTTGGGGCGGGA
>NC_051407.1:40583143-40583775 GCF_015228065.2 Penaeus monodon
TATGCAAGCAAAAGTTAACGTTCTTTAAACATTTTTTCCCCGTTTCATTTTTTTTCATGTTAGTAGTATAAACCTATAGAACTAGACTAACGTAAGCTCACAAACATCTGCAGGCACAGCTAACATGAAAATGCCTTGACTTATTACCATATGTTTACATATTTAGGGTCGCGTATATAGACAAGAGCAGTGACTTGTGACTTCGTAAGTGAATTAATATTACCAGCTAAGAGAAAGAAATATAAGTTCGAAAATTCATAATCAACAAATCTGACGTTGAAGATTGCATTAGCAAGGCGTAATAATCAGTTTACGTATTGAGGGTTCAGCTGGAATCTTTCTGTTTTATATTCGTGAGCCAAATTAACTGGGAACCAAAAACAGTTTACCGGCTCCTTAAACACTCCCAAATTGCTCTTCTAGTCTGATGAAAGAGTATACCTGAGATCAAGGTAAATCTTACACTTTACTGGTAGTCGCAGTTCCTTCATAATGAAGCGCGTCCCTAAAGCCCGTTGAATTTAACTTTGGTGAAAGATAAGACCAACATAAAATCGAGGGACACTTTCCCTCTTCCTCTCCATCTATCTCTATCACACGCACATCCGATGTAGAAACCGAACCAAAAGAGC
>NC_051407.1:40584790-40584855 GCF_015228065.2 Penaeus monodon
TTGAGAATGAAATGGCGAATGAGTCGCAAGGAGAACGTGAGATGGATAGATAGATAGGGAAAGGA
>NC_051407.1:40584961-40586063 GCF_015228065.2 Penaeus monodon
TGGTGTTTGCAATATAGCACACAACTTTAATAATTCTACAGAAGCTCAGAAGAGTCAAAATTCTGGGTAACAATGCTCACTACTCACCCCCAGCGCACCAGATCTACATTAACCCAACGTACCTGTAAAAAAGGAAAAAGAGTTACGATAAACACCAAATCTGAACAACAGTCCCTAAAAAAAATCGACCCACCTCACTCATGCACTACAAAAGAATTCTGTGCAATACATCCGTCGATGCCACTAAACACACAGTTCTGCGTCACAGGACGAGCATGCTGCAGTACAATAGATCTGTGATTGACCATAAAAAGAGATTCTACGAGCGTAATGGAAGCCATACATAAAATGTCACGAGCTTTCCTCGCCGACCCGATTTCTCTCAGAAAGATCCGTGTTTGCTTTCGCTATCTCGTGTGGCAGACGTGACCGCACTGCCACGCCATGACCCCGCCCCGCCGCATGACAGGTCTCTTGACCCGCATGTTATCTTACACCATAGTGACACGGCCTACACGTGGCTCTACCAAGTTGATATCCAGCTGCTGTCATGTAAATATGGATTGTTTTATTTTAAACCACGAAACGATTATTTGATTTTCGTTTATCAATTTTGTGCATCTTCCGTTTTGGCCTTCATCATTCGATGTTTTTCTCTCGATTACTGATTGTCTTTTAGTGTTTTCTTCTTTCTTTCTTTCCCCATTAGAAAGCCTGAAAGACGCAGCATTCCAAATCACGTTTTCGCCCTACCGTATTCTCCATATCCGTCCCCTTACACAATTGTTTCAATTCCGTTTATCAAATATTTCCCCTCCCCGCTTTCCACCAATCTGGTTGAACGTAGTCCATTCCCCACTTCAAATCATCAGTTAGTATTTCCCCTCTTCTCCCCTCTCTAGTCCCTGGTCCTCCCTGCTTCCTCATAACAACGACTGCATCTCTAGACCCCGTTTCCCCTCCACTCCAGACACATAAATAATCACTGCTTTCCTCTTTATTAGATAGAGGTTGTTCCCCATCTAATACCTCTTCATCAAGCAATTCTCCTCCTTAATCTCACATTCATTGATCTCTCTCCCATATATATATATATTTTTTA
>NC_051407.1:40586103-40586552 GCF_015228065.2 Penaeus monodon
CCCTCGTTCGAAGCACCCAGGCCAACCTGCACCCATCCCCTACAGAGGCTCCACCCCCCTATCTCGCCTTCCAGCCCCCGCTCGTCCCTATTAGGGGCACCTTCACCCCCTCCCTCGCCCAACCCTACCTCGTGTCCCGCCCCCGTCCCATCCCCATTAGAAACTCCCCCTTACCCCTACCCCCCTATCTCGCCTTCCAGCCCCCGCCCGACATAAGCCGCGGGCGGTGATGTGGCTCACGTCTTGGGGCGGGGAGGAGGTGTGGTCTCAGCAGATCTGGAGGAGCCGCCTTAAGTGGCTGAAATTGGTCAGCCGAGAGTTGGACCAGGATTTGGAGTTCTTGCGAGAGAGAATGCCTTACAAAGTGGAGAGGAAAGAGAATGATTTGGGGTTTGGAGGAGGAGGAATCGGTTAATGCGGCAGGAGGGGGAGGCAGAGGATGGGGTGGG
>NC_051407.1:40586782-40586997 GCF_015228065.2 Penaeus monodon
TTTCTTTTAAGATGAGACGATAACCACAAAAAATAGTGAAGAGAAAATGTATCGTACACTTAAAACTTCGCATTTAAACTTTCCTCGAAAGAAAAACAACGCCTCTCCATTCCAACTCCATAGATCACAAATCCCGCAGAAAAACAAAGAGAAACAAAGAAAAATCAATAAAAAGTAGACAGAAAAAAAAGCAAACCGAAATACAACATAAGGTG
>NC_051407.1:40587076-40587380 GCF_015228065.2 Penaeus monodon
GATGATAAATACATCACACATCACCCGCTCGGGTCGTGCCATCGGACCCGCCACCAAATAACCCGGGGCGGTCGAGCTGCCCAGCAACGACATATGACGAAATAGGCTGATGCGAGCGGGAGGAAAATCACCATGTTGATGAAGTCGCACTGGCTATGTGGCTGCGCTGGACGGTGATACGTTGAGTCAGGGCCGGGAACACCTGAGTGGTGTTGTAGATTTCTTTCTGAAATTCACTCCGCCTTGCTCTTTCTTGGTCTATCTCACTCCTCTCTTTCTATCTTCGAATGAATGAACGAGTGAG
>NC_051407.1:40587743-40588732 GCF_015228065.2 Penaeus monodon
ATTTTGACCAATAAAAAGCGGCCAGTACAAACAAATACATAAGATAAAATGAATATAATAAAAAGCACAAAAAATGCAGGACAAAAGCTAATGAAAACAAGAAAAGCAAACTAGATTAAACACCATATCATACAAGAAAGTGGCACGCGCACGGGGCAACACCTACAGGGCGAAAGGACTGAAGCATGAAAAGGGTGCGGGAGCACAGGAGCCACCAGACAACAAGAAGAGTGAAGCGGTGCGGGGGGGTAAGGGTAAGGGTGCGCTCAAGAGTACACATGAGAGATGCTGACAGAACGACCAATGTGAAGGGTGAAGCAGTGTGCAGTGGACAGGGTAAGGGCGAGAGTACAAGGGTGAGGACAGAGGAAGTGTGCGCGAGGGAATGCTGAAGGCAGGCAGAACGACCAAGGAGAGAAGTGTGAGTAAACAGAGTAAGAACAAGAGCGCGCAAAAGAGCACAGAGCTCAGACAGGACGATCGACAAGAAGGATGAGGCAGTAGACGGGGTATGGGTGCGCCAGGGAGTACAGGGGTCAGGCAGGACGACTGACGATAAGGGAGAGGCAGTGTGCAGGGTAAGGGTGCGCGACGCCCGTGTACCCGGCTCGTTTTCTGGGCGTCCGCGCACTCGACGGGGCGTGAGACACTGATGCCTCGTGATTACTCAAGGTGAGGACTAGCGAGGGGAGGCTGAGGGTGCGAAGGGAAGAGGGGAGAAAAGGAGGGGTGCGGGCATGATGGAAGGGGACGGAAACGCTACGCGGGAGGAGGAGGCATGGGGGAATGGCGCGAGAGGGAAGCGGAGTAAACATATGCCATAACAGCGGATGAACGTAAATGAGGGGGCCGAAGGGCTTCGTTTCAGGACTTACATGAAAGTCAAGGAGGCAAATAATCACACAAGCGTAAGTCAGGGACACAACAATTCTGTCATATTGCATACACACACATCATTAAACCTAACAGACAACAGTAAACACACGCTA
>NC_051407.1:40588987-40589648 GCF_015228065.2 Penaeus monodon
CAAGTATAAACATAATTTTCCCTGCATTCCCAAAATAAAACATCCTGTTATTTTGATATTGCTGCTCGCGTGTCTCATAACCTAAATGCTATTACCCTAACATTCCTGTTTTGCCTCGCCGTGTATTTTCCCGTTCAGAGGGACGCGGAATCCCACAATCACCCATTACGCGAGGTGGGACTTTGCACCTACTTTTTAAACGGTCGGAATGAACGCAAAAAGGTTACAGAGCACAGCCATTCACTCTTGCTTAACAATCATTGTGATATTGGTCATTGTTGCATCCATTTTGCTGTTTGATACATTAATTAAGGCTTGTCTGAAATGCGTATTGCTTAGTTGGATTTGGATACTTCATAAGTAAATGAATCTTATCAATTATTCATAGCTGAATAACAAATTACAACTGAAATTGTTTAATATATAAAATATTCATGTATCGGTACACTGAAAACTAAGGGAAATATTAACAGAATTCCACAGTCCTCAGGCCATTCTAATGTCACCAGGCATGTGAATTCCTGCATACCAGATTTTACACATATGAATATTTCCAGACGCAACAATTTCTGGTAAGTAAACATCAGATAAACACATGCTTTGAATATTTTCGACACTCCGATCTATCAACCATCAACATCTTCAACCATCAACATTTATC
>NC_051407.1:40589691-40589979 GCF_015228065.2 Penaeus monodon
TATAAAAAAATTCATCTGTAAAAACTCTTAGAAATCTCTGGTTGTAAATGTCCTTCTAAAGCCCTATATTAATGATACAATATTTTCAGTGACAATTTCTGATATAATATATTTGTCTGTACAGAAAAAAAATCTAATAAAGCTTTTCCATTAAAATCTGTGAAGAAAATTTAACTGCATACAACATAGTCAAGTAAAAGGTCACGTGACTGACCAAGAAATGCTATATTTTGCTCTATACCAAAGGTTTAAATACGTATGTTCATCACGATTATAAACAAAGATAAA
>NC_051407.1:40590230-40590906 GCF_015228065.2 Penaeus monodon
TTCATCCAGTGAGCGCTGGCAAGACAAGGCAGGACTCACCGAAGCTCCCCGTCGAGACGATGTGATCACTCTCGAGGGATGGCAATAATGCCGCTTATGATCAGCACAGGTAATTATATTACGATCTCGTCCCGAACTGATCCTAATATGTGAACCAGGAACTGCGCTAATTAGGACTCGAAGTATTAATAATCGGAAGGTGAATACAGGATCCACATTAATAACATCAGTTTTATCATGATTATATCAGTCCTAGGTACAATTAGCATACTAAACCTATGAAGGGTATGGATGGGACTAAACGTTGTATTATGATCGTCAAAATGCCTTCGTCTATATTCCCCTCGCAGCTTCCACATAAGGGACGGAAATTCAATGATGCCCGATGTCAGTCCTTCGTCATCTCCCCTATCTCAGAATCTTCTTTAATCACTTCATGTTAGGCGGCACATTGCGAGAATCGGTATTATAAAGACGGTAATGAGATATACATTAAGATGGGAATAGGTAAATGCACATTACAAGATCAGTTTGGGAAAAGGTAAAGAGAACCGTTCGTTCACTGCCATTTTACTCGAACAACAGCATCTCTGGACAAATTTCCAGAAGGGATGATTAATCTAATGATCCTTTTTAAGCACGTGAACATGCATGTGTATGTATGTATCTATCCCTT
>NC_051407.1:40590970-40591780 GCF_015228065.2 Penaeus monodon
AATAAATCATGAGAACACCTTAAACCACCACCGATAAAGAGGTTAGATAAGCGGTAATAAAACACAGATAATAATACGAAGGTAGCATAAACTATGAGCGTCCATCTTTCCCTGCGTGTTTTTTTTTCGGTTAAGGTTTACACGCGCCGTACGAGCAAACAGAGAGTGCGTTTGTAAACAGGCTCTGGAATTCAAGTGCACGCCGTCTGACGTTATATGAACAAGAACGAACCTAAATAACCCCCCCCAAAAAAGGTATATATTTTTTTTGAGCATAAAGTTAAACAGGAACAGTTATAGTTAACTACTTTATTCCACACATTTTTAAACAAGAAAATGTTGTTAATGTGTATGTGTGTGGAATTTACTGACGTTAGACTACTGATGATCTCTATGCTAAATAGCCGAATTTAGTCCCCATACGGTCAATAGCTATCAGGTATTGTGGAAACATTCACACATATCTTTTTTATCAACAGTCCATCCGAGGGTAATTTAAATAAAGTAATTTTCCTAATGTACCTTTCTATCGGTGATTAATGTACGATTCGGAAAATACACACAGAAAAAAGAGAGAGAGAGAAAAAAAATACCGACGACGGTTAAATCCTGTAAAAATATTAAGGCATGGAGGGGAAAAAAAAAACTCGTATAGAGTCAACAAAATCCCTCGATCACGATAAGGTCCTCCGAATTCAAAACGTGTATAAGTTTCCCCGCAGGATGATCGATAACAACAACCACGGAGGAAAATCGATAGAAAATAATTAGGGCCGAAGACTGCCCAAACTTCTTAGACAAGCGATAATG
>NC_051407.1:40592527-40593305 GCF_015228065.2 Penaeus monodon
TGAGTCTCCTCCGGTCGTTTCCCCTCTTGGAACACCTGCCCTTTTCCTCCCTCAGAGGCACTTACCTTCAAGCCTAACTCTACATATTATTTATACTTGCATCTTACTATACTTCCGCTCCAACTCATATAACAGTCTCCCCTCGCACCCCACTTCTTCTCACGTATCCCCTCTTTCCTTCGCCTTCAGCCATGTCTCCCCCCCCCCCCTTCTACTGCTCCTGCTTTTCTCCTATCGTCGTCTCCTGCTGCTAATGCTGCTGCTCTTCCTTCTACTTCTCTTACCTCCATTCCTGCTCCTGCTCATCCCTTTTTCGTCTCCATCCTACTAATCCTTCTTTCCCTCCTCTCTCTTCTCCTCTTCTTTCCCCTCTTCTCCCTCCTCGCACCCCTCCCCCTCCCAATACATACGATTTTTATATTCTACCGGCGCGCCTCCCCCTCATCACACATCTTAATATTTCAATCCATCGTTCTCGCCCCTACCACATGACTTCTCACACTTCCCCTCGCACGTCCTCCGCGCCTAGTCGACCCCTCCTCCTCTTCCCCATTTCCCCTTGTCATATTTCCCTTCCTTGCATTTACTGAGCTGTCCCTCTCCGTGCCACTTCCCTCTCTCGCTTCTCCAGCTGACCGATTTTTCAGTACGCCAAGGCTCCATTTTTTTTTATTTCTCTCCTTGTCTTGGTTACGTCCGTTCCTTTCTTGTCTCTTACCTTTACTAACTACCACGTGTCTTTCCATTTCCTTTCTCTGTCTTCTTTCGATATCATCTC
>NC_051407.1:40593445-40593809 GCF_015228065.2 Penaeus monodon
AATCCGAGCTACATCTCCCCCTACCCAATCCCTACCTACGCCCCCCCCCCCACTCACTAACACGTCCCCTTTCCCGGCCGCTGTGCTCATTCGCCGTTAAATTGCCTCCGGGCGTTTGGGCGCCAGAAATTAGGAATCAGGAATGAAAGTGTCAAACTTTAGCAAATGTCGGAGCTCACGAATAAACGTGACCGGAATTTATCACCGACAACGTCCTCCCTGTACACTTGTTATCGACGGTTGTCGTTATTGATAAATATGGGCGAATGTGTATTTTGTGGTATGTGAATACATTCATACAAAGTCTGATTACACTGCAGATCTACAGGCGCCTATGTTCGCGAGATGGTACGTGAGATGACCC
>NC_051407.1:40594987-40595392 GCF_015228065.2 Penaeus monodon
CTTGTGCATCTGCACCGGTGAATACATGTGTATTTATCCGTAAATTTACGCGTGGATGGGCGCGACATACGTGTGCAATGCGTTCCGTGCGTCAAACATTCCAGGGCTTCAGTCTAATTCCAAAAATATCAATAAAAACATAAACATCCCCGAGTCATGATATATCAGATACGCGAACGTTCTCTCTATATATCCATATACTCCCGTTTGAATATATCTTTTTGAAAAGACTCCAATCGGGTCGGGAATAATGCTCCTGTTTGTCAACAAGGTTGGATATATATAGTGCAGCGTAAGGGCATAAAAAATGCAAGAGCAAGTGGAATCTCGTGAGGCGAAAGGTAAAAAACCCTTTTTATGAGCAAGATAAATCAAGATGGGGAAGATAAGGAGGAGGTAGGACGC
>NC_051407.1:40595434-40595592 GCF_015228065.2 Penaeus monodon
GCTGGGGTGACGGCTGGGTTAGGGCGCCTAGTGTCCTTTTTGTAGAACAAGTGTCTGGCTGCTTGTCCTCTTCGTCTAGAATGAGTTCTCAATTACAATATCTGTCGTTAAGAGCCAATTAAAATCTGATAAGGGAAGGAAATACAGCAAAATCAAAA
>NC_051407.1:40595813-40597876 GCF_015228065.2 Penaeus monodon
CTGCAGTTAATAAAACGGGGATGCTGGCGGTCCTGGGATACAGAGCAGAGCCTGACCTAATCCCCGGGGTTATCGCAGAGGACGCACCGGCGTGAGCTGCCTCGGCCTTGGCAATAATCGCCATAAAATAAGAATTTTAAGTTTTGAATTGAAATTTTAAGAAATTTCTGACGTCAGCCATATCACAAGGGCCTTTCACTACCTTACTACGCCTTATTTGCAAACCAAGTTTTCCCCCGCAACTATCCCCAGATTTAAAATAAGGCCTTTTGTTCAAAGGAATCCCTACTCCCTAGAAAGTTTGCGTTTATTAGAAAAAATACGCCTCTTAGAAACTCTGCACCTCTTTAATGATTAATGTACTTATCATAAAGCAAGAGAACTGAAGCAATCATCATTAGAAGCGGCACTTTCATATTATTAAATCATGTCTCTATTAAATAAGTTCATTTAATACATTTCACTTTTCCCGGAGAAAATCATGTCATCATTACTACTGCTGAAATTGGCAGAATTCACAATTATAATAATATCAATTGCTGCAAAGGAATACACCTTTGTACCCAAAGGCTTATTGACTCTCGTCAGTCTCTTTTACTGCAGCTATTTACCGTGTTATTGCTATTATCATCTTATTCTTTACATTCATTATCTTTTACAAGTTTCATCTGTTCTTGATCATACGAGTATATCAAAGATACCTCTCTTTAAAGTACCAGTGCCTTCAGCAAAATCTTATAAAAAAATATTCTTAAAATTCATTACACTTTCCGTTTGCTCTGCCTAAATCAATAGGAGCCGCTTATACCTAATTATGGATGTCAAACACTAGTCATATAAGCAAACACTCGACGGTAATCAGGCCCTGTGTGGGTGCGTCTTAAAAATTGTTTAAAGATCCGGCGTTCTTCACAGTGTTTGCTCAAAAAATGCGAGTGCGTGAGGAACTGCACTGGGCGGTGCGGAGGCGGCTATAGTGCTGTGTGCAGGGGGTGCTGCGCAAAAGGAGCTGTGCTGATTGCTGCGTGAATAAAGGATGCTCTATGGTGCTCTATACGGGCCCTGCGGATAGGTGGTGAAATACTGTGCTACTAAAACTGTTACAGGGAGGTGTTGTGCATATAGTTTTCTTCATCTATCGTTTCGTTAACACCTGTCACATGTCGATTAAGCCACAGTGTCAGACTGGTTATTTGAAATGTTTATCCTTCTTTAGTGAGATCGATATTGCAGCAAAGCTCACCGCCTTGTTTGTTGAGATTAAAGCTCCGGTCGCCGTGAGTCGCTTAATATTTCTTAAAAAGAATGCGTTGCAAGATATTAGTACAAGGAGTATACCAACAACAGCAGCAAACATGCCAGAAAGTGTTTGCTAATTTTGAAATAACTGATGTAACTGACAAGGGTATGCATATCGCAGCAACGGTTAGGAAAAATTAATGCTACAAATATTTATCAGCACGAGCCACGGGCCGTCAATTAACAAGGGAAAAGGGGGTTTACAGAAAAAAAACGCTTTTACTTATATCTTTGGACAAAATAAATAAAGTAAAAATCAACTCAATACCGGAGGAATGAGGCAAAAAAACACACGTGTTTTGAGGCACGATACTTGAAATCGACTGCGGTACACATGCACGCATGTGTACATTGCACTTCTATTAGAGCTGGAAATGCCTACCATGTTGAACGCGTTTCTAAATGTCAAGGATTCTGCTAATGAGGATGAAGACAGAAAAGATGACCCAAAAACTCTTTTAATAGGATGCAGACTGGGAGCTTGCAGTATTAACTGAGGGCTTATTGTATGTTTTGTGGCCACTTACCCTGTAAGCTCTCTGGATAAAAAGCCACCCCCTAAAAAGATCATAATTTTTTTTTTTTTTACCTTGTTTCGATGTTGAAATTTCAAAAACCTTCAAATTCATTATAATCACTCGCGTTATTATTACTGCCATAATTCATTTCACGACTAAGTCATACAAAATTACTGAGAAGGAAGGTCGTTACAAAAGGACTCAGAATCCCGGAATACCTGCGGGGAGTGCAGTTCAATTTGCTTC
>NC_051407.1:40599514-40599786 GCF_015228065.2 Penaeus monodon
AAGTCAAAACGATGAAAAGACCGACAGATATGAATATAGGTATCCGACAAGCACTTAATGCTGAGAGAGGTTTTCCCCAATGCCGATGCCACACGCGGCTGGCACTGGCACCCTGTGATAAGCACAGACGGCGCTCCCTAACGTTTCATTTTTGGCCACCTTGCCTCTTCCCACCAACAGTCATCAAGAGATTTAATATGCGATCCAGCGTCTGTATTCGGTTTTCACTTTTCTATGCAAAGTTGTGAATGTGCGAGTGAATCCGCGTGCAC
>NC_051407.1:40599818-40600688 GCF_015228065.2 Penaeus monodon
TAGAACTTGTGTTTCTTTGCGTGGGAATCAAGAATCATGTGATTAAATTACTTGTTTTTCTTAAAATATTACTACCTGTAGGACAATCACTAACTGTCATGACAAATCGTTCACTGACTAGAGGCATCAGAGTCCTCGGGAAATGGTGACTGATTTGGCTGTTGTTAAGAGTTGTTGATTGGCTGATGTCTGAAGTATCACAGTAGCTGATTGGCTGCCGGTCTGAGGTGGAGAGAATTAGAGAACGACCCAAGAGCCACCCTCGACGCCATCAACACAAGCTAATCAGCGGCGCGGATTCAAATGTCCCCCTCGGCGTAACAGGTCTTGGAGATTCAGCTTCAGAGCCGGATGCCCTGGAAGCTACTAGGCCTTAAAAAATCCTCAGTTATTTTGAAATTTTCTGCTTTTATAATCTTTATTTTTTTTTTCTTATATCAAAAAAATGGAAAAACTCCTGCAATCAGGATCAAGACATCAAATGACTCGGGCGTGAGTATACTAGTAACTGTAGTTCATCACAGAGTACGGCTCTCTCTGCAGTAACATTAATTCAACAATCCTAATATTCATTAATTACTATTAGCAGATTTAGTAAATAAGATGTTAAGTCAAATTTAAATATTACTAATATATCATTCAAGTTATGTAGCATAATTTACATTTAATCTAAATCACCACTTAGGCTTATTGTTAAATGATGCCAGATTGCAGTCATTCTAATTAATATCAACGGAGCTGGATATTAATTTGGCCTTAATCATAATGACAAGAGCATCAGGACTCCTCATGGACCACACTGATGTAGATTATGTCTAGCTTTCGCAAGACTGTTCATTACCTTGGTTCATTTAAAGTCGGGATTCTCTC
>NC_051407.1:40601467-40602271 GCF_015228065.2 Penaeus monodon
GCTACTTTTCGGCTGAGACACCTGGAAGAATTGCTGTTAAGTAGCTACAGAAATTGTAATGTATAACGCCTACATATCGTATCGACAATATTTTTTATGGCGTTTGTTTTGTGTTATTAGTTTGTTTTTTTTATCGTGGTTTGTGGGTTTAATCGTACGGTTTATGTGTTGGCAATGGGTAATTTTTAATAAATAAAAAAAATGTTGCGCCAATATTACGGGACAAAATACTTTTATAATCTGACCAGTCTATGGAAATCCCAAATAATTATAGTCTAAATATTCTAAGGGATCTGAATATATATCCTGAGGTACACGTTACCACATAAAAACTAATGACTAAATGCATTAGACTTAACTAAAAGGTGTGTTTGTATGTTCACACGTATGTTTTCCACCCATAAGCGATTATATTATTTTGGAAATAATCAGTACTGTTCTACATGATGCCTTATTGTTAATGTTTTACATTTCTCCTTTAACGATGCTATAGCAACTACGTATCAAGCAGCATGGAATTACTTATGAAGGAAGTACTGTAGGTGAAAGGACTCTGTAGGTAATATTCACTTAATTGAATGCTAAACTAGTATATCGCTTTGGCATTTTAATTCATGTAATTCATTCGAAAGCTAATTTTATATCCAGATATTGAAATTTTGGCAGGAATATTTTATCAAATGTCTCATGAGTATCATTCCTTTCCTGACTATGATTATCCGCCTACTACTTTTTCCACTCGAACTCGGCTCACAAGGCAGTTCAACAAATTTTGAAAATATGTATATAAATAAATATCAGTAT
>NC_051407.1:40602315-40604311 GCF_015228065.2 Penaeus monodon
AGGAATTTCTGGATAACTACGTATTTATCTGCTGAGAATGTTTAAGATACCTTTGGATTCGCCTCTGGTTTGGCTATGGCTAGGGTGTGTGATCTTATCAGTACTATCCTTATTCTACCCTATGAGGTCCCATTTGGTTTTCAGCTTTTAACTAGCGGTAAAATTACGCTGACAGGTGTTTGGTTTGTTGGATTCCCCTCTTTGGCGTTACCTGCATGCTAAACTTATCAAACAATGCTCGCGAAAAAAATCAGTAACCCCTCTTGAGCACTTAACTTACCGCCACAAAGCACTACAATAGAATTCTTGAATATTTCCTGTACTACAACGGACTGTTTGAACACCTACCTCAAACCAACCACTTGAAAACCCATAATATTCGAATGACGGGGTTTTCAATGGCTCCACATTTTTCAGTTAACATGACTGGGAGACGTTAATTTCCCGGGGAGATTCCATATAACCTTCAGCCGAGGGTTAACGAAACTAAGAATAGAGCCATAAAATGCAAATCGGCGGTGGGATCGTCTCTTCGAATTGGAATACCACGAGCCGCAAGGATTTTGATCTCTGCGGGAAATAAAATTGACTACGATGTTTGTCCGTCTCTAGCACTGGCTTGAGAGTTCCCTAATGGCGGAAAGCGTTGAAATCTCCCGTTGGAATCTTGGCTGGAAGGAGAGTTCGTTTCTTCCTGAGGTGATCGCCAAAGCTTCACACCGCTCTATTCGGTCCATGGATCGAACAGATAGCCAAATACGTGCTATTGAAATTTTGCTTTGTACGCGACTAAATAGGAGATTTTTTTTTTATAGTCGCTTCGCTATTGGATTAGGAATTATGAATGTAAATGGCCACATCGCCGCCTCCCCTTCCTCGTTCAATCTAAATAAATGGTAGATTCTTAAACGATTTGACGTTATCTCTTTTTCGATGGCTGAAAAAGGTTTCGTGTAAACAAATATCAGAACAATCTGAATTGTATTCGCGATCGCCCATACGACTGACAGAATGCAGTACCAAAGCTGGATCCTCAAACGTCAAAATAAATAGTGTTCATCATTACACTGCTGAAGCAAGGAACTGATTTGACATTTGACTATTCGTCAAATGCTAACAAAAACTTTTCATCTTTTTCTTTTTTCAAGAATAAGTTGATTGATAACACTGATTTAACACTATGTCTTAAGAAACTGAACTAAAACAACGTGGCAGTATATTTTTTAACACCTGTACTTAAATTTTAAAAATCAAAATACGAGATACGAGAACTGGCAACACGACCCGGGGTAACGACCTTCCATACATGCAACAATCTATGGCCTTGGGAACGACCCGAGATAGGGTATCCTTGGGAAAGGGTGACTAGCATGGCCATTGGAGTTTTCTTTACAGCGAGTGAATTTATTATGACTGTTTGCTGTGTGGGCGCGGGGGGTTGGGGTTGGTTACTTGTCTTTCCTTGGCTTGGTTAAAGGTAGTTCACTATGATATTTATTAGTCATATAATGTAGACGCATGGCCAAATACCAAATTTCCTTCCATTTCTTGTACTGTGATCCAAAAAAATACCCTCTGCGGATTACCACACAACTGCCAATTATGAGATTTTTAAAAAAATATATATTCAGCAAGTCCTTTCTATGTTTAATATCGCAGTATCTCAATAAGGAAATTGACAACTCTTCGAACAGGTTAAAGCAGTGAGTTTGTGTCCATATGTCAATTATGGGTCATTAACGTCTCCAGTGTCAACACATGCAGATACGGCAGAATAGGTATTGCCATCTCCATGATACTACCAAGCATATGTTAGTGAGCAGCCTTTCCAATGACATTACATTTCGGCTCTCCAATAAGTCACACTGGCTACTGATATATCATAAACTGCAGTAAACAACTCTCTTCATACAGCTCGAGAGGAGCTAAACCTTTTCCCAAAAACAATAGACGTTACGAAATCAAACCTTTCTTGACAATGCCACATGTACATTGT
>NC_051407.1:40604573-40604977 GCF_015228065.2 Penaeus monodon
AGGGCACCATCCGTACCTGCATTAAGCTTCTGGAGTTCGTCATCCTTGGGGTTCGCTGAATTGGCCGACGTCGAGAGCATGGAGGGAGAGGAGGCCGCCCAAGATGGAGGCTGGAGGCCCAGGAGGCCGGCCAGGAGGAGGAGGGCGCTTGCACTCCTACAGGCAGATCCCATCGTGGTCGCGGGCAAGGGACGGCGGAACTCTAGCACTTATCCCTCACTGCATCTACCAAGAAAAAAAAAACGAAGCTCCAATTTGTGTCGGAGAAAGACAGCCACCTTCACCACATTATTTTTAAGTTAAGGATTATAGAACTCTCTAAAAAAGGTAATGGTGTTATTAGTGTTGCTGGAAGAATATATTACACGAATGTATTTTCATTACTATACTGTTATGGTTCCTTA
>NC_051407.1:40605106-40606815 GCF_015228065.2 Penaeus monodon
AATAACCGCATTTTTTACCGAACGAATATACATGCATAGCGGTGTTAACAGAAGACAAATTAAGTTCAGAGTCAAAACGCTGTGGTTATTACACTCTCCATTTCACTGATTACAAATAACCAAGGCTTAACGATATTTGAACACAGGTAGTATATACAGTATCTATTGCTCCTAATAATTGCAACATTTAAATTTTCCCGACACTGTCAGAGTGATTTTCTTTTTAATTAGATCCCAGATATGATAACAGTTGTTAAAAAAGAGTTTATGTTTTTAATGTCAACTTACAATTATTACTTTTCTTTTCAACATATTGCACTGTTTGTACATGTAGTAAAACTGTGAACAAGTATTACTATGTAACATTTAAATACCATCGGGTCAGCAACGAACCGCACGACTTGAGGGGATGGCCAAGTGCTCGATGTCAGATGAAGCATCAACAACACTTAATATGCTTTTACACTGCAGTCTTTTCCGTAACTGTGTAATGACGTCTCTGACTATACTGAGCCCCCCGCCTCCCCATACAACATGACATTCTCCACCTCTATATCCCAAACGAAAATATATATACACCTTTTACCCTTTTGTAAAGCAAAACTGCAATAAACAACTTCGTAAAAAAAACTATTCAATTTGATACAAATTCAATAAACTAATATCAAACAGCATAAATGTAACATTCATCAATGCTATGATCAACACTGATACAATTTCTAAAAATAATTTCTGTTCGTAGATGGTTTCGTACACTATTGCGTGTCCAGACTATGGGTTGCTCTCCCACTACACAAGCAGCTTTTCCATCCCGACACAAAGCCGCGGAACTTTGCCTTTTCGACTTACCCACGTGTAACCACCGCCGCGACCAGGCTTTTGCGAAGAGAAATATCTAGTTCAATCGTTCTAAAACACTGTAAAGTTGACGAAAATATCCAAAATAAGAGAAGTATATGGTCCGCCACTGACAAAGGAACAGTTTTACTCCACGCGGTGGGTCCCGCGTCGGACATAATTGATAGTTATGAAATTTTCATTAAACATCGCCCTTTCTCGTAATGAAACAACCATTACGCAAACATGTAATGAAAGTGTTTGCTCCCAGAAAGGACATCGCTTGCTCATTTATTTGCAGATATCAGAAATAATTGTTTAACATATAAAGAGAGAGTTTACCCGTGAATCTACACAAAAATCTGGGCAGTACACGACCGATGAAAAGGACAAGTTCTGGAGCTGCGATACCCATACCCGCTATTGTGGGGTTCAGCGGTCTTCCAGTGCCCGCCGCTGGTTCCAGTTACTGTTTTACGCACAGGCATTTCTATGAAATTTAAAAGCTGATTAAATGAATATACCTTTGAATTATGTAACACAGTGTAATATGGTCTGAATTGTTGGGAACAGTTTCGTTGCTCAGGAGTAATCAATGTACCTATAAATCACTCAACCCAGAAATGGCATCGTTCTCTTACGCTGCCTAGTCAGAGCTGCACAAAAAATCAATAACGCAAATGCAAAACCCTTCAAGTCTATAAAACGTGCTTAATATAACGATATAGAAACTAGAGTCGTTGTCTACTGCAAGCCTTTCCTTGTATTACCTTGTGTGACCAATATTTTACTTCTATGAACACTATCAAGGAGCGCGACGCTTTTTTATGTGTATTTATACCTGCGACTACAACGCATTCTCTCGCTGGGCT
>NC_051407.1:40609075-40609174 GCF_015228065.2 Penaeus monodon
AATTTATTAGTGATATATTGACTTAATATTAAATAAAGTTTGTTTTGCTGCCGATACTATTTTCATTATAATTGTTGTTTTGTTTACTAAACATATTGA
>NC_051407.1:40612274-40613285 GCF_015228065.2 Penaeus monodon
CAAAATTTTACAGACGAACTGAAAAAGTACAAATGAAGCACATTTGCCAACGCGAGAGCATCAATGTATTTCCGTAGTACGACAAACGTCAATAGAAAAACGGCCAAAGCGCGATATATTTTCACGGGGAGACTTTAGAAAAGGAGAAATGAAATAGCACTTTGAGTTTTAAAGCTGATCAGCTGATGAGACCTCTTTGGTCGACCCCCTAGTGACAACGCAAGGGGAAAAAAGAGAGGAAAAAATGAAGACAATAAAAACGACGAACCTCGTTACAGAGGACGAAAAAGAAAAGTGCATTTCGTCCCACACTCGATTCCCCGGGTAGACGGAAGCTATGAGTAACTTATTTAGCAAAGCAATGAAATGAAATTGCCAATGAAGCAAGTAGCCTCGGCGAAAAAAAACGTGAAAAAGGCGGGGTAGCATAGCGAGAAATGAATAACACAAACGCTCTCGGTGGGAGACCCCAACACCGCGGATTGCTCCTCGCCACCATTGTTACCTGCCGACAACCTGATAAATGAATTGAAAATAAAACCTCAAACCCGGATATCGTAAGAACGCCTTCAATTCAACGAAACACCGACTCCATCGCCTTTCTCGACGTTGTGATTAGATCCTGCGTCACCGTAAGTGTGACAATACCCACAAGAATTCCCGCGGGCTTGAAAATATTGTCGAAATTCGAGGTGGACATAAAGCGGCGCGTTCGGGGAAAAAAGTAAAAAGATGAACGCTGCACGTTTGATACTGAATGTATTTCTATGGTCTATACAAAGAAACATCATTAATGGACTGCAACGTTATGTTTCGCATGACAGGTAATTATGCCAGGGAAATAAAAGGATATGATAATAGAACATCGTACATGATTTATTCATCCTCTGTGTAATTAATTACTTGAGGAACACTCATCATCACCAGCATCAAACTTGAAGTATTTATGTTTTGTATTTAAGATCAGAATGAACATGTGTAGACATATACTTAAATATAAATATAACGTAA
>NC_051407.1:40614228-40614297 GCF_015228065.2 Penaeus monodon
TATTGTGTGTCCTGTGGGTGTGCCGCCGCCAAGTGTGTGGCCCGCGGAAATGAGAGCATTCGTAGTGTA
>NC_051407.1:40615576-40615876 GCF_015228065.2 Penaeus monodon
CTGAAGTTCGGCGGGACGTCTGTCGTTTCGAAGTGTAAAGGAAAAGTTGACCGAAATACAAAATTGTGCCTATCGGTTCGCGTGTGAGTTTTTACATACACGCAAATATTTTACGCGTTATGTGAAAGTTAAACGCTTGTGAATGTTACTTTGGTGACAGTATATTTGTGTATATATATCCCTAGCATGGTAGCGTTGCATGTGACGCTGGTGTGAGAGCGTTCGACGCAGCAGCCGCACCATTTAGGCTTCACTTGAATGTAGTTTCTCCCCTTTTTCCTTTACTATTTTCTTCCACGC
>NC_051407.1:40615920-40616453 GCF_015228065.2 Penaeus monodon
GTCACCTCCCTTGCATGTTTACTTGTAAATATATAAAAAATGCATCTCTTGACGATCGCTGACATATGACAACATTCCACTGAAATAGAATATTTCTATTATCGTGATCATGCCTTTAAACAAATATGGCATTAAGATACGTATTCATTAGCACTGACGAATATGTCTTCCACATAGAGGAAATGTGAAAAGGCGAGTACAGGTTTACAGTTAAGACGGAGAGGCTGTAGAGAATATAAAGAGTTAAAATTAATGTAACAGACATACCAACTTGAGTGTGTTTATAATCAAAACTTATCAGAAAACACGAATAAACGAGTAGATCCACTCTCGCAGTTCTCGTCCGCGCATCCACACGATGCCACAAAAATGGGAACAAAAAATCACATCTCATTCTGTTCCTAATCTAAACTTGTTAACTTTGTATTTTTTCCTCTACTCCTCGCGGGAAGGACAGGGAGACGGGGGGAGGAGAGATAGAGGGGAGGAGAGTTGGTGGGTAGCGGAAGGAGGAGAGGATGTACGATGTGGAA
>NC_051407.1:40616545-40617618 GCF_015228065.2 Penaeus monodon
AGGTAGGTTGTGGGTAGCGGGGGAGGAGATAAGGAGGAAAATGAGTCTGAGGAAGGAGGAAGAGGAGGAATGGGAGAGTGTCGGTAGGGGAGAGGGGTAGGCCATTTCATTCTTGCATGTAATTACCAAGTTTTTTTCTGTCTCCCAGAACGCCATACGTTACGGACGGCTGCTTGAGATTCATTGCTCGTCGACGTCAAGGTAAGAAATGAAAATTTACTATCCCTAATTACACATCTGCTCAGGAGTCACGAGGCGAAGATTTGTTGACCTTATTCTCCAAGACATGTTGCATGTGTATTGCAACACTTAGCGCGAACACGAAGATCACGTTGCGTCAGTACAGTGCCACACCGAAGGTTTGAGCACGTCAGGAATATTATTTTGTTGCTATTTGGCCCTTAAAAGCTGAGAAATCAGCTCTTTTATATTTTTTTTTTTCGAAAGAATGCCAGTACCCTATGCTTATTTGCTCTCTCTCTCTCAACACACTTTCCGCTTACTGTTTTAAGATATATATTTTCATTTGGTTTTCGTGTGGAATGACTATGAATAGTGATATAGAGCAAAATGCAATCTCGCCATGTAAGAATTCGCAAAGTATTGGATTCTGTACAAACACATCAATACTGTCCCTAGTCAAAACTTTTCACTTAAGGAAACATCCCGAACCGGCCAGATACTGCACAAAAGTTGGAGGATGACACTGTGTTAAATTTCCCAAGCCTCCTTAATGGCAATACTTCACAAAGATATAAATCAGAGATCGAAAGCAGTTGAACACAATCTCGATATTGGAAAGTTGGGGGATAAAACCCATAGCCACGATCACACACTCGACCTGATGACAGAAA
This sequence comes from Penaeus monodon, assembly GCF_015228065.2. Classification (NCBI taxonomy): domain Eukaryota; kingdom Metazoa; phylum Arthropoda; class Malacostraca; order Decapoda; family Penaeidae; genus Penaeus; species Penaeus monodon. Next base: position 40,617,400 of record NC_051407.1, read on the forward strand.
ACTTTGATAATAAACAGAGGGCTGGACGATATATCCATTTTATCCTCTCTCTTTCGACAACTTCAGAGCAAAAGTATATGTAGGCAATTGTGGTTATGAAGAAATTTATTTAGAAAACGTGTGTGTATGGAGACCGTTTGCTTTTTCCTCTTAGGCGTACATGAAAAAAATATATACATGCTCACACAAACAGAAATAAGGATAAGTTTACGCTAAGAC
>NC_051407.1:40617703-40618434 GCF_015228065.2 Penaeus monodon
GACGGAATGAGATAAAACTGAAATGGATTAATCAAAAGGGACAAACTCCACAAAACATTCAGCTGTGCAAGTTGACCTTAACTTTAGCCACGTGCTCGTCCGACATCTACTTGTCTCCTCATCAAGAACGAAATCAGGGAAGAGTTGCCAGAAGGAGAATGCAACTGAACACAATTCACGTATGTTTCTTCCCATCCCCCTTTCTCCCTTTCTTTCCCATGCACCGTCATCGAGAGGTGTGTGCCAAATGTTGATAACGAATTTCGGTCAAAAGGAAAAGCCTATATGCGTTTTATAATTATTTTGAATGATAAAAAGAGACTGGCAACACTCAACGAGGTTAGAGAGACTCGTTAACAAAAGTCTTTAAAAATCTATTAAAAGCTCATTACCGGTCTCCACCTGGAGGAGTCCTCGTATCACACGATATTTATTACACGATATTATTTTTCTCATAAACCTCCATTTGATTGTTGTTCGGAGTCTAAAGCTAAAGTTATAAAATGCACTCCTCTCTCTGTCTCCGTGGAAAAGGAAATGAAAACTCCCGTAGCCGCTTCGCCTCTAAAATCCTGGGTTATATAAGAAACTCAATCAAGACTCGATTAAATAATACGCCTGGAGCCCGACCCGGAGTGTTTACGCTCGATCTCGGCTCTTGTCTCGAGAGGAGCTTTGTGCTTTGGCTTCGCTACAGCGGGCGACCGCTCGCTCCCTCCCCCTCTTTCTCG
>NC_051407.1:40618519-40618767 GCF_015228065.2 Penaeus monodon
TTTTCGGCACATGCAATCTCCGCATGAGTACTCGTACAGCGAATGTCATGCCCAGCAGCCAATCCCGGGCGTGCGACAGTACACTATAAAGGCGTAAAAAAATGCCGGACACGCGGCTACCGAAGCTATATTAGTTTGTCTATAAATGTTGACTTTAGTAATTGGTAGTTGGACTGGTAATTACGGAGGAAGCCGCGTCATCGCTGGAGGCAATTATCAGGACGATCCGGGGAAGGAAATGAGTTCGA
>NC_051407.1:40618809-40619071 GCF_015228065.2 Penaeus monodon
CACAGAGGGCAAGGAGTGTAGGCTGAAGAGGAAGGTCGAGGGGGGAACACTGAGGGCAATGAGGGTAGGCTGAAGGGGGGGGGGGGGGAAGGGCACAGAGAGTTCCTTCCGCACAGAAGGTATTCCTCATCATCATGCCCTATCGGCCTAGCTGTTATAATATACAGCAACACACCCTGAAAAAGAGAGTCGCAAGGCTACTGATTCCCTAAAGTGAATCATAAAAAATAAACAATCCCTCGTGAGTTGATTACCCCCTATC
>NC_051407.1:40619291-40619384 GCF_015228065.2 Penaeus monodon
ATATATAATCACTTTAAAGTTAGGGAGCTAACAGGGTTTTCCGCAAACAAGGACACACAAATCACGGTATCGCGCCACGCCTTAGATCTTCTG
>NC_051407.1:40620583-40621069 GCF_015228065.2 Penaeus monodon
AATCATTCTGAACAGGCCGTTTCATATGGCGTAAAAGCCGAGAGAAAATGTATCGGAAAACCGATTTTGATTATCAGCAGTTCAAATTCAAGTTAATTTCCATTCATTTATTATTTTTGTGGAAATATTTTATTGTCGTGGATATACATACGTATCTATGGTCCATCAACCTATCATTTTTAGTGCAGATTTGAAAATGGAATGTTAAATTACACTGCGTCACGCTTCTAAATTATTATTTTTCCTATCAACTAATGAAATATTTGTTCAGGTCGATCATTTAAAGAAAAACATTTTCCAATATCACTCCTCTCCCCTAATGCATATACGCACTGCACTGCACGGGAATATTGTACCCGGATGTTACTGCAAATCACATATTTTAATAATTAATTTAGCATGCAGTGATTTGAAAGTCATTTTCAGATGTAGATACAGGACGAGAGACATTGCTTATTTAGGGTTATATGATAAAGTAAGATTTGT
>NC_051407.1:40621103-40621388 GCF_015228065.2 Penaeus monodon
GTTATGTGATTAAACTGTGTCGGATATGGTTCTTTTGAAAGACAATGAATAGACCATTTGTTTTATAAATTTACTTGCTGCGCAGCTACTAACTTGGGGCTTGGGAGCATAATAACATTACATGAGTATTTAAAGTACCTGTCACGAAGTTTTCAAAAATAATTACAAATTTAGCAGCCAGAGTTACAGCATAATATACAAACTGACACTTGACGATAATTACGTAATTTTCTGGCTTACTTCTTTATTAACCCCATTATCCAATTAAGATGCTGGATTCGTGGA
>NC_051407.1:40621538-40621821 GCF_015228065.2 Penaeus monodon
TCCTCCCTCTCCCTATTTATTCATATGTTTCCGGAGCAACGCTATTACACAAAAATCTAGCGGTTCGTAATTTGGAGAGCTGTTACATTTTTTACATCTTAATTAAGTGAAAGTTTTGCTTTCTTTCGTCTCTAAACATCCCTCTTCACATTACACTGGATAATGTAGACATAATCACAAAATACCAGTAAAAGAAATTTCTGTAAATCTGAGAAAAAAAAAATTCTCGTGATTAGAAGTAAAGCTAATCTTAATTTCGAAATGAAAATAGTTACAATGGAGA
>NC_051407.1:40621863-40622276 GCF_015228065.2 Penaeus monodon
GTGACTGACGAAGAATTCAGTTGCAAATTCAGCAAAAAAAAAAAAATCTAAGTAAACACTAATTAAACCTCTCGAATCAAAGCGAATCTATCAGTCACTAAGTCTTATGCTCACCATTCACAAACAGATTCCTCACACACTAAATATGACCTCAATTAGTGAAGCACAATGGAAGGCTAGTCTATACACCTTTTCTTCTCGAATATTCCTTTTTCTATCCTTATTTTTTTTTCTTGAATGTCATCAGTTAACTACCCAATCCTGTTATTCCAAACCTTTAAAAGAAACCGTGAGCCTGTGGTCACTGGTAAAAAAGTTGATATGCTGATCTTTTTTTTTTTTTTCAAACTGACCAAGAAGAGAATGGAAAGACAAGTAAAGGAGAACCTAGGATGGCAAGGGGCGATATAGAG
>NC_051407.1:40622354-40623510 GCF_015228065.2 Penaeus monodon
AGAGAAAACTTTAAAAAGCTCAAGGTGATGGAGAGAGATGAGAGTTGTAAAGTGGAGGGAACCCGTGTTATGGTTAAATATGCTGAAGTCAGAGACACGAGTAAGATGAAGGGATGAGATGAAAGAAGCCTGAGAATACGCTGCTTCGATGGAATTTGGGGCATTTAAGTCGCAAGAGTATAATCGTGACCTTTGAGGAGGTTGACCAAATCACGAGAAGAAAGAAAGAAGAAAAACAAAACGCAGATTACAAACTGTCTGCGCAGTAAATACTACAGTCGTCGGAATCACTAACGAGTACACAGCACAAAAGCAAAATAAATCTGCATAACGCACGAGGCTCCAGGCAAGGCCACCAGCCACAGAGAAACAAGGAAGACAACCGCACCACCGGCGGCCCATCACTCCTTCGCCCACTTCATAAAACTTGGCCAAAAGTTGTTTTAGGAAATTATGGTGAAATTAATGCAGAGAGATGGAAAGGGTTCATGTGTGAAATTGACTTGTAATGGAGGAGCGAGAGGACACGGCCGAAAGAAAATGAAGAGAAAAATATATATAAATTAACACAGTAAAGTGAAGGAGGCAAATACGAAATGATAGAATGTTATGGACTGCGGCGACGCATTGTCCTAAACATACATTTTAGGGGCGTTCAAGAGCGCGTCCTGCGTTTCACATCTCGAGATCAGCAAGACTAAATGCAGCCTCCAAAGCTTACATCAAGTCAAGGGACCCGCGCCTAACTAAAGAATAAACGGAATATCAACAAGAGGCCAGAGTGAGAGAGTTCCAACACAAACAGTGGCGGAGGCGCGTCCAGGCGTGAGGGCGTGGAGGGGCGCCAGGTGAGCGTCGCGCCTCGTCGGCAGGGGAGCCAACGAGGGGAAGGAGGCAGAGTGGCGAGGAGACAAAGCGCGGAGCCACACGACGCCCTCGCGTCACACGGAGGTGACAGGGGCGGTGCTGAACACCTTCATTTACATGGTAATAGATTTGCCAGATTTTTACCATCTGCTCCACGATGTAGCCCGGGCCCGAGTGGTTATGGAGCATCAGAGACAGGTATTCAAATTTCCAAGTAGAAGTTCATTTCACAGGCATGGAATTCAAATAGACAGAAAATGGATGGCATTCTGAAATATATTCATAAAAA
>NC_051407.1:40625854-40626770 GCF_015228065.2 Penaeus monodon
ACAAAAACAAAACAAAGTATTCACTTCCTCAAACCACATCGAACAAAACTTTTACGATATTCTATCCGCTCTTCAGAACATTCCCTTAAATCCTCAATCTGAATTTAATGTAAACATTTCATAACCAACATACATTTATATTCGTTCATATCCCCCAGGGGACTCGTCCAATTGTCAAAACAGCCCGCCTCGATGATCACCAAAATTGCCGAAATTTTCATCACAATGTATTTTCATTTACTGGAGAGGACCGTGGGGAATCGGTCCCACATCGGGGCTTAGAAACTCCAAGTCTGCTACGACGGTGAGCCAGACCCTTCGTGGGCTGGGGCTACTCGGGCAAAGGGGCTTAGTGGGGGCTTTTAAGGTTGGCTGGGCTGGCTGCCGCTCCTGGTGGCTGGGAGTTGCATCTACACTCTGCAAGGAGAGGATTTCGACTCCAGGAATGGATCGCATTAGATTCTGTTTGGAAGTTCTGTGGAAAGTCTATCGACCGAGTAATCATTGGAACATTCTTGCAGGTGACAACTTCATTGATTGCGTTCATTCAAATAGTAGGTAACCCCAGAAGTAATTGCTTATATCAAATATTTTGTGGTCTTCCCCTCTTCAAGTGTCGAGCAAACATCAATGGTATGCAAACAATTTTATCGTCCTGAAGATACCAGCGCATTTTTGTGTAACAACCAATATGTCTTCCGTCCCCCAAGTTAAGTCAGTCAGAAGTGCCGGCCTTTGATGTTCATTGTAAAATATTTTCTAGCGAATATCACCAATAACTTCAAAAAGTGTGCTTCACCGGCGCAACAAACGGCCAGTCCAGCATACCTCCCCAGAGAGCGTGGGCGAGGCGGCCTTCATGCTGGGGAGGAGATGAAGGTACTGCGCTGTTGGGCCCTAACTGATGTGCGTCTGC
>NC_051407.1:40627437-40627840 GCF_015228065.2 Penaeus monodon
TACTTTCCCCTTACATTACGGCAAAATATGATTTGTGTCAACTCCCTTCCCCACTTGAACAAACGCAATACAACGTTTCCATAGCGAGACGTGGGGATGGCGTATAACAAGGCCAAGATGAACTCGCGAGCACAAACACAGACCCACGCGCTCACGAAGAAACGGCAAACAACTCTTATTCACTTTGGAAATGGTGTGTAAGCAGCCTAATCGAATTACGCAAAGGGAAAGCTCAGATGGCCGAGTCACCGTGAGATTTCTGAACCAACTGGTGACGAAGCGTGATGGCGTGGTTTCGACTAACGAAGAAGATCCGCGCTTCGTGCTCACTCGAGGATCTGCTCCGACTTTTTCGTTTATGTAACCGCTATTTCTTTAAAGTTATTGGTATTCCTTTTAGAGG
>NC_051407.1:40629127-40630126 GCF_015228065.2 Penaeus monodon
ACCCTTGGCATCCCAAGGCCAAGGCAGAGGGCCTGTGATGGCCCTGGCCGCGGCCGTTATTGGTACATCTACCAGCGTGACGCGGCGTCCATGAGGCGATCGGTCGCTTGATGGCTGCCAGCCCCGTCGCTTTAATTAATTCACAGCGATTTTACTGACGGGTGTTCACGATGGATTAATTGGGCCGTGATAATATGGACAAGGTCCGTGCCCTCACCCTGTCCACCTGTGTCTGTCTTTGCCTCGCTCTCTGTCGTTGCACTGCTCCTACCCTCTGTCGTTCTGCTTATCAACTTAACATTATCTCTCATTAACATTATTCAGCATTATCTCTCGTCCCTCATTCCTCGCTATCTCTCATATCCGAGCTGCCGCTGCTCCGACACGAATCTCGGCAATCAAATATCATTAACAGTAATTGTTGCGTGGCGATGACCGTCGAGATAACGTCATCCAGGGGCCCCGCGACTCGTATTGATCCCTTGCTTGTACAAATTTCCCCTGAGCGTTAACTTTCTGACGCTCAGGCTTTAGGCCCAAGTGTAGGCCCACGGCATTGACTATGTAAGCGGCGCCTGCGCTTGTGGACTCTCGCCTTGAATCTGCCTCTTTGTTTTGAAAATAGGAAAGAGTGTTTCACGGACGCGCGCTACTAAACTTTATTGCTGCCCCGGTCCTCATTCCAAGGTCATATATAACGAAATCTAGTCACTTCGACGTCTACTCAAGTGTGTGCTTTCAATCTCTGGCGCTGCGACAGAGATACAGACAAACGAAACGAGTCACTGCGTAATATGGCGAGAGTCATCGATAAGGCAGGGGCTATAAAAATATCAGTCAACGTCTCCTGGGATTCTCCATCTGTCTTTCACCGTTAATGTTTTCAGTGTTATGAATTTTATATAGCTCACCAGAGAACCCTTTTTTATATCCAAAAAATATGGAACTATTTTGTTTAATGGATCATTTTGTAAATCATTTTACCAAATACCTCACCCC
>NC_051407.1:40631972-40632167 GCF_015228065.2 Penaeus monodon
TGCTTCGAATTCTCTCGCAGGAGAGAACTTTCCTCAGAAGAAACAGGAAAATAGAAGTCACTCACTATGCAACACCATGACGCAACTTCCTTTGAAACCGTTGCCTTTCCAAAAGCAAGCAGGCACTGGAAGAGCGTTTTGCTCCCATTGCAGGCAAATATGAAGTTAATTTGCACGATTTTATGTTTTTTTCCC
>NC_051407.1:40632187-40632351 GCF_015228065.2 Penaeus monodon
GCTTTTTGGGCCGTCGACTTTAGTGTTGTGCCCTTGAGACAATTTTGTGTTTATGCCTCTCCTACTTCAAAGTTTTGCAGTTTCCTATATATCCTATATACAAAACGAACGTCGAACATACATACGACACTATATAATCTTTCTCTACACTCATTTTGCACCAG
>NC_051407.1:40632545-40633075 GCF_015228065.2 Penaeus monodon
GAACAGCGTTTTCAAAAAGCACTGGCGAAAATGCGGGCGGAGTGGGAGCCCTGAATCTGATCCAGCAACACGCAATTATAATTAAGATCAGTTTTACACTATGAATTTCTGAGCTTCATTATTATGCATAGTGAAACTGACTAAATCCTGGTCCCTTTAGAGTAATTCCAGATATTTATACATTAGCGGTTATGCAAATTCTCTTTCCGTTGATTAATAAAGCTATAATCTTGACTTTATAACTGTTGCGTAAGTTTCGCAGATACTGACAGAATTAGAATGCTTTATGCCACCGCCATCACCGCTTTTAAACTATTATCATAAACTAAGCAAGCAGCGCTTATCTGCAAAACTAATAAGAATGATGGGGAGAAGGAGGAGAGGAAGAAAAAGAAAAATTAAAGATTAATGATATAATTCTCAAATACTGCCCTTTAACGCCTAACTGTCCAGGTCAAGGGAAGCAAAAATCGCAGTCGGGGATACAAAATGCCCAATGTGTTTCACAATAAGCATTCTCTCTACACTGC
>NC_051407.1:40634180-40634530 GCF_015228065.2 Penaeus monodon
GAGAACTGTTTATAACAGCTCATTTAAGTTTTGTTACTGAATGATTCTTTACCTCCAGACTAGTTAGACAAAGCAAACATGATATTCTTGTTATGTACTGGTAGGTCAAAATGCATAATAAGTCAATATAAGCTTCATTGCAAGTATCAACAGGATACTGAATGTCTGCAATAGATCTTATGTTTTTCATATATATGAAACAGACGGAGAAAATAGAAATAAGATAGTCAATGCGCTCATCCACGGAATATTTTCCATTTTCTGTTATAGCGATCCTCTTAGATTCAGAGAAAACGGATAATGTAAATGATGGACTATTACATTTTGTTAGGATATATATTATACGATAA
>NC_051407.1:40634553-40634624 GCF_015228065.2 Penaeus monodon
TATATATTACATGGTCAAAACGTACTATTTCTAACATAAGGAAATACTTATTACTGTCATATAGTAAGAGT
>NC_051407.1:40637082-40637188 GCF_015228065.2 Penaeus monodon
TTTAAAAGGGTATGAAGGGAAAATGAATATCTTCAAAAACAAAATATTCTTCATTCATACCTTTTATAATCTGTATAAATATGAAACAGTTATGTGTGGGGGTGGG
>NC_051407.1:40639039-40639146 GCF_015228065.2 Penaeus monodon
CTCCCCAAAATACCTTCTATCCCCTGTCGCCTCTCTATCTATTTTAATATCTATCCTACACAAAAAACTCACACACACAAGTCTTTTCCCCTTATACCCGCTGCATG
>NC_051407.1:40639561-40641885 GCF_015228065.2 Penaeus monodon
CCCGCATCCCCACGTCCCAAATGATTACCGGCTGGAGCAGCTCCGGTATTAAGGGAACAGCCCTGGGGAATGCTTTTTCCCCCCCTCCCGCTTAACACTACGTCCACGCACGGGGCAAAGTATTTTATTGCAGGGGGGGGAGAGGTACTTTTGCTGTGTCGGGGCCACGTCTTGTAAGCTTTCTTCTTGTAGGAATATGGGAAAGCCAAGGATATTGTGAATTGTGAAAGACCTACTTAACTTTTAAGGCCAAACCCCGGAACGCAGCCGCGTGGACACTCAGGAAATTTTTTTTTTCAGCTTGGCGGAGCTTGAAGAGGGGGTCGCAAAAAAATAACGGGACCTTCTGTTACGGGGATTTTGTATTCAGGGGCTTTTTTATGGTGAGCTCGCTCGAGTTTTTCCTACGTCACGGGAAAATTTAAAAATTTTTTTTTTTTGGTGGGGAGAAACATCTTCGTTATTATAAAATATCTAATCCCGATTCCAATGAAATTTTTCCTATAATTTTTTGACTCATTTTTAAATTCCTTTGATAGTTGAGCAAGGTATATTCCTTTAAACTTTTGGGATATAGATTACCCTTTGCCACGGGGGGCCCCAAGACCAGCACAAAGTAAACTTGTGCGTAAGGAAACGAAGTTCCGCCCCAAACCCTTGTGTTTTTAGTTCATTTTTCAGTAGTGAATGTACATTTATTTGGGGCCAAATTTTCTTTGGTCGGGGTAACCCTCCTGGGATATTATCGCTTCTTCTGTTCTCGCACCTCAGGACAGTAGTTTAAAAAGTTCCTTCCAAATCATTCCCCCGCTCATGACGTATTTTGGATAGAAGTTTGAAAAAAAAAGTTTTTTTAACAGTCCTAAATTTAAAACAAACATATGCATCAAAAATATGGTGTACGAAATGGTTAGAAATAATTTAAACATCTTTATTTGCTTCCTTTCCGTCACGTCGCACAACATTTCCTTTTCGGGTAACAGCGAATCGTCACCCTTTAAACCCATAAACGCAGACTCCGCTTACACCCCATACATAACTCGTAAATCACCCCTCCCTGCAGAAACTCTGCTGTTTAGGAAGCACAGGGGCCACACTTCAAAACCCCACTTTTGTATCCCGCCGAAAAAAAGACCCTCGAGTTTTTGCAAGTAAAATATTCTTGAAAAAAATTTTGGGCAGAGGCAAAAAACAGCGACGGCGGTGTTCCGTGGAGGTCGTGACAAGGACTGAGGGGAAAACGAGGGGGAGACCCCCCAAAAGGACCAGGAATGGCGACGTGTCAGGCGAAGCTCCCGTCCTCCGCGTGGTACTTTCTAAACCCCAAAAGTTTTGCTAGCTCTCAGCCCCCCGGGGAGCGCTGTAATGTTTTAGCAAATGTCTCCCCGAATAACGGGGTTTTACGGATGTTTCTATTTTGTGATCCTGACGGCGCCGGGAAGAGATCTAGAATATTTTTATATTTATGAAAGCAAGGGAAATGTCTTTCATCCAAAGGGAGCTGTAAAAACATAGACGATGCGTCTTGTCTTTTAAGGGAATCTTGAGCTAAACTAAAAGGGATGGGAAATAAAAGATCCAAAATAAATATTGACCATCACTTAAACCCGCCCTCGGGTCAGAAAGGGGGAAAACCCCGTAATGTATTGGGTTTTTCTTTTTTGGCCGACGGCGAGTTTTTTTCTTTCAGGAAAAAAAAGTTAAAGCACGGACTTTTTGGGTAAATGTGTTTCTCGTGCTGTGAAGGGCAGCACCGGGGAAAGGGGGTGGTTAGAGTTATGTACACGAGGGACACTGTATACGTCACTCCCAGCGTGGGGGAAATGCTCCTTTAAAATACCCCCGGGTATGCTCAAAAAAATAGTGGGCCACGCCCGTGACCGCCGTGGCAACGCGGCTTAGCGTAGGTGAAAAATTGTGTCGATGATAACCCCACCTCAAATTGAATGTATTCAGATCCAAGGCGAGTTCGTGTAAGGAAGAAGCGGTAGCCCTGAGGGAGGGGCCCTTTCTGTGCTCACGGGAGACTACATTATGTGTGAAAGCTCATTTTCTCTCAGAAAGGGAAATGAAGTCAAGAACCAAAATGAGGGTAGAGCGCTTTTAAACCTTATAAGCAGAATTATTTGTTAAAGGCAATATAGGCAAGAAATTGTATTTTAAAGTTTTGAATCAACGCATTAATAAAACATGTACCATTCACTCATGCTTATTAATATGAATATTTTGATTACTTTTTAAATTTTTTTTTACTTGTTTTAGCAGTATAGATATTAAAGAGTTCGAGGTTTGTTTTGCTTTAAAGTTTCTGTTATTATGGGACG
>NC_051407.1:40642266-40642427 GCF_015228065.2 Penaeus monodon
TAAAATAATACATAAATCGGGCATATCAATTTAAATCCAGATGTTTTAAAAAACGTAGTAAATTGATCGAATAATACTGTTACAGGGGCTGCAACATTATATTCCGAATGGGAAATCCTATTTGCAGATTTGGGAAACTGATTGCGTTTTTCTGGCTTTTT
>NC_051407.1:40642734-40642799 GCF_015228065.2 Penaeus monodon
CATCATCTCACCATTTTCCTTACGATTATTGGGGTTATTATATTTTTCATCAAAGTTATTTTTTT
>NC_051407.1:40643134-40643319 GCF_015228065.2 Penaeus monodon
GTAGCAGCTAATTTCGTGGGAAATAGGAAGCCGCCAGATAACGCAATCAGTTTCCAATCTGCAAATAGAGATTTCCCCTTTTTAGTGAATATAATGTTGCAGTCTGTAACAGTATTATTCGAGTCCAATAACTATCGTTTTCTTAAACACATCTGGATTTAAATATGATATGCCCGCATTTCATG
>NC_051407.1:40643356-40645058 GCF_015228065.2 Penaeus monodon
TAGGTATATATTTTTTAGGTATAGATTTTGGGGAAAAAATTCGTAACGTCTATAAAACCCTTTAAAAAACAAATGTGATTTTTCCCGTAAACCGTTTTATTTTTTTTTTTCTTCTCGGGGGTAACTTGAGCTGCCCTCTGGGTAACAACATTATGATTGACCCCGGGGGAAGGAAAAAAGAATTTTTCTACATCTAAAAATATCTGAAGTAGCTTTTTATAATCAGTCCATAGAGGGGTCATATTTATACGATTTGTTGCAGTAAAGGTATATATGTGTCGGTTTCTTATTTGAGCGCCTGCAACTGTTGAAACCGTTCACTCGCGAATAATCGCAATAATACACCAGTCACTATTTTTTTGTAAGCGCCAATTCCCCGATCTACCCGAGGGGAAAAGGGGGAGGGGAAGGGTTAGTGGGGTTTTCTGACCTAAAAAAGGTTCAATCTTTATACTTTTCGGCGAGCCGACGTCAGCAAAACTGACCCTTTCCCATGACATCATCCAGAAAAAAGTTCCTTTTGGATTCTGTTGGTTCTTTTCATCCTTTGTTAGAAATTCAGTGTGGAGAGGAAGGAGGGCGATGCTGCCGAGACAAGCAGAAATCAACCGTAATGTGTCTTGACATTAGAGCCAGTTTCGATGTAGGGGGCTGTAAATATTTGATTTATAGGAAAGAGTTTTATAGTGACAGACGTTCGATTGTCGATTCAGTGGGTGGGCGTCGAGCAGGGGGGGTAACTGCAAAAATGGCCGCGACGCGTACGTGGACGCTCGGGTTGGCCAGCCACTTCCATGTTCCGCAGTAAACACGAGACGAGTTCAGAGAGTTTCGTGATTATGCGAGAGCTAGCGAGTGAATATTCCGTTGGGTTTAGTAAACAAGGAACATTTGGAAATGTCGCGAGGGCGGAAAAATACGATCTGCAGCTTGTCGAATTTAGATAGGGATTCGGCCGCCGGGAGAATGGCAATGACCGCGGCTCAGGGGGACTGATGTGCGAAATAAAAATGGGGCCGCTGCTTCACGGCGAACTTGGTATGCGCGTATGGGCGGCACGTTATGACTAAAAGCGTAAAAGGATGAAGCTGTAGTCTCTAACTCAGAGTACTTGCCTGCTGCGACTTCCCTGCTGCGTTATCCCTGCTGCTGGAGGGAGAAGCAGCAGTTTAAGCTCTCCAGCTGTAAAAGGCAACTTCCACAGAAGGACCCTTCACAGTGGGAGAAAGTTTGTGCCGGAAGAAAACGTCCAGGAAATGTGGGAGGCGGGGACGAGGACTAAGCTCCCTGTATAGAGAGGAAACTTACTATTTTGGAAAGCCGGGTTATTGTATATGAATTTACTGGGGTGGAAGTCGGTGAACTCTTTTTTTGTGTGTGTGCGTTAACAAAACCTGAACAATTGTTTATTCTTTTATTTCTGAAAACTGAATGTTTGAAAATTTCATCAGGTATACATGATACTTTTTTTTTTTTCTTTTTCGAGGAATCTTTTCTTTTTTCATTGACAAAATCATTATGATTTTGGCGCACTTTGCAATCTCAAATGGTCCGTATCAGAAATGGATTAATCTTCCGCTTGCGTTCGCACGATTTCAGGCCATAATAATCATGGCCGATTTGGTGTTAGATTATACGACAGGATTATTCATTACGAAACATTTCTGCCCGAGGTCATTTTTATTTTCTTGCTGATAATTTG
>NC_051407.1:40647136-40648830 GCF_015228065.2 Penaeus monodon
AAAAGGATAATAGACAGAATGTTTTTTGCTAAATTATCAGCAAGAAAATAAAAATGACCTGGGGCAGAAATGTTTCGTAATAAAAAATCCGTCGTATAATCAACCCCAATGGGCCATGATTATTATGGCCTAAAAATCGTGCGAACGCAAGGGAAGTTTAATACATTTCTGTGGGACCATTTGAGATGCAAAGTGCGCCAAAAAATCAAAGTTTTTGAAGAAAAGAAAAGATTCCTCGAAAAAGAAAAAAAAAAGTATCATGTATACCTGATGAAATTTTCAAACATTCAGTTTTCAGAAATAAAAGAATAAACAATTGTTCAGGTTTTGTTAACGCACACACACAAAAAAAGAGTTCACCGACTTCCACCCCAGTAAATTCATATACAATAACCCGGCTTTCCAAAATAGTAAGTTTCCTCTCTATACAGGGAGCTTAGTCCTCGTCCCCCCTCCCCTTTTCCGGGGGACTTTTTCTTCGGCACAAACTTTTCCCACGTAAGGGGCCTTCGTGGAATTTCCCTTTTACAGGAGAGTTTAAACTGCGCTTCTCCCTCCCCGGGGAAACGCAGCAGGGAAGTCGCAGCAGGAAAATATTTGGGTTTTAGAGACAAAGTTTCATCCTTTTACGCTTTTAGTCATAACGTGCCGTCCATACGCGCATACCAAGTATCGCACGTGAAGCAGCGGCACCTAGTTTATTCTCGCAGCCATCAGATCTCCCTGAGCCGCGGTCATTGCCATTTCCGGGGGCCCGAACCCCCTATCAAAAAATTCGACAAGCTGCAGATCGTATTTTTCCGCCCTTGCGACATTTCCAAATGTTCCTTGTTTACTAAACCCAACGGAATATTTCACTCGTCCCTCCGCATAATCACAAAACCTTAAAATGGGCTGGTTTTTACTGCGGAACAGGAAGTGGTGGCCAACCCGAGCTTCCACTACCGTCGCGGCCATTTTTCAGTTACCCCCCTGCTCGACGCCCACCCCCTGAAGACATAACGTTTTGTCACTATAAATCTTCCCATAAATCAAATATTTTCAGCCCCCCACATAAACTGGCTTAATGTCAAAACACATTACGGTTGATTTCTGCTTGTCTCGGCAGCATCGCCCTCCTTCCTCTCCACACTGAATTTCTAACAAAGGATGAAAAGAACCAACAGAATCCCAAAAAAAAATCTTTTTGCTGATGATTCATCGGAAGGTCAGTTTTGCTGAGTCGGCTCGCCCGCAACGTATTGAAGATTGAATACCTTTTTTATGGTGTCAGTAAACCCACGTAACCCCTTCCCCTCCCCCTCTGTCCTCGGGCTAGATCGCAGGAATTGGCGCTTACAAAAAAATAGTGACTGGTGTATTATTGCGATTATTCGCGAGTGAACGGTTTTCAACAGTTGCAGGCGCTCAAATAAGAAACCGACACATATATACCTTTACTGCAACAAATCGTATAAATATGAGGCCCATCTCATGTGTACTGATTATACAAATGCTACTGTCAGATATCTTTATGATGTAGAAATAATTCTGTTTTCCTTCTCCCGGTCTGAATCATAATGCATATGTTATCCCAGAGGGCAGCTACGAGAGTTACTCCCGAGAAGAAAAAAATAAAATAAAACGAGTTTACCGGAGAAAAATCACATTTGTATGTTTAAAGGTTTATACGTACGTTTACATGAATTTATTCC
>NC_051407.1:40648899-40649097 GCF_015228065.2 Penaeus monodon
CATGAAATGCGGGGGATATCATATTTTAAATCCAGATGTGTTTTAAAAAAAACGATGTATTGGACTCGAATAAAACTGTTTCAGATGCAACATTAATTTTCCTGAAAAGGGAAAATTCATTTTCAGATTGGAAATGATTGCGTTACTGGCGGCTTCTTTTCCCCCGAATTAGCTGCTACTGAGAAAATGGCGGGGTGG
>NC_051407.1:40649804-40649959 GCF_015228065.2 Penaeus monodon
CGCCAGATAACGCAATCAGTTTCCAATCTGCAAATAGAGATTTCCCATTTTCAGTGAATATAATGTTGCAGTCTGTAACAGTATTATTCGAGTCCAATTACTATCGTTTTCTTAAACACATCTGGATTTAAATATGATATGCCCGCATTTCATGT
>NC_051407.1:40650359-40651016 GCF_015228065.2 Penaeus monodon
TATTCATATCTAATAACGCAATGCAGTGAAGTGGTACATGATTATATAATGCGTTGATTACAACACGTTAAAATACAATTTCATTGCCTATATTGCCATTAACAAATAATTCTGCAATTCATCAGGTTAAAGCTGCCTGCTACCCTCATTTGGTTCTTGACTTCATTCCTTGCTGAGAGAACTGAGCTTTACACACTATAATGTAGTCTCCCCGTGAGCACAGAAAGGCCGCTCCCTCAGTAGCTACCGCTTCTTCCTTACACGAGACTCGCCTTGGATCTGAATAGCATTCATATTCAGAGGTGGATTATACAGGTCGACACAATCTTTTCACCTACGCTAAGCCGCGTTGCCACGGCGGTCACGTGGCGTGGTCCCACTATTTTTCTGAGCATCACCTCGGAATATTCAAAGGAGCATTTCCCTCACGCGTGGGAGTGACGTATACAGTGTCCCCTCGTGTACATAACTCTAACCACCCTCTTCCCCAGGTGCTGCCCTTCACAGCACGACGCATAACACATTCACCAAAATCGTCCTGTGCTTTAACTTTTCTTCCTGAATGAAAACACTCGCCTCGCTTCACAAAAAAAAAATCCAATACATACGGGTTCCCATTGCTCGACTGAGGGCGTCAAGAGAGGTCAATTTCATTTT
>NC_051407.1:40651116-40652978 GCF_015228065.2 Penaeus monodon
GTGTACATAACTCTAACCACCCTCTTCCCCAGGTGCTGCCCTTCACAGCACGACGCATAACACATTCACCAAAATCGTCCTGTGCTTTAACTTTTCTTCCTGAATGAAAACACTCGCCTGTCGGCTTCACAAAAGAAAAACATCCAATACATTACGGGGTTTCCCCATTGCTCGACCCTGAGGGCGGTTCAAGTAGATGGTCAATATTCTATTTTTGGATCTTTGTATTTCCTCATCCTTTCAGTTTAGCTCAAGATTCCCTTAAAATGACAAGATACGCATCGTCTCATGTTTATACAGCTCCTTCGGATGAAAGACATTTCCCCTTGCTTCTACATAAATATAAAAATATTCCTAGATCTCTTCCCGGCGCATCGTCAGTGATCACAATATAGAAACATCCTGTAAATCCGCGTTATTCGGAGAGCACATTTGCTAAACATTATCAGCGCTCCCCAGGGAGGCTGAGAGCTATGCAAATCTTTCTGGCTTGAGAAACGTACCATCAGCGGAGGACGGCAGCTTCGCCTGACACGTCGCCATTCCTGGTTCCTGTCGGGGAGTCTCCCTCTCGTTCCACTCAGTCCTTGTCACGACCTCCACGGAACACCGCCGTCGCCTGTTTACTTGCCTCATGCCCAACTTTTTGTCAAAGAGATATTTTACTTGCAAAAGCTCGACGGGTCTTTTTATGCGGCGGGATACAAGAGTGGAGTTATGAAGTGTGGCCCCTGTGCTTCACTAAACAGCAGAGTTGACTGCAGGGAGTGAGTAGATGTTACTGAGTTATGTATGAGACTGTAAGCGCGAGTCTGCGTTTATGGTTAAGGATGACGATTCGCTGTTACCTGAAGGAAATGTTGTGCGACGTGACGGAAAGGAAGCAAGTAAAGATGTTAAGTTATTCTACTACCATGTCGTGACACCATATTTGTGATGCATATGTTTGTTAAGATTCAGGACTGTTACAAAGTCAGTTTTGTTTCAAACTTCTATCCAAAATACGCCATGAGCGTGGAATTGTATTAGGAAGGAACTTGTAAAACTACTGCCCTGAGGCTGCGAGAACAACAAGACAGCGATAATTATCCGAGGAGGTTACCCTGACACAAAGAGAAATTACGGCACAAATAAATGTACATTCAGCTACTGAATAATGAACTAAGAACACAAGGCTTAAGGAGCGGAACTTCGTTTCCTTACAGCACAAGTTTACTTCGATGCTGGTCTTGGGGCCAGTGGCAAGGATAATCTGATATCCAAATGTTAAAGGAATATACCTTTGCGTCAACTATCAAAGGAATATATATGAGTCAAATATTATAGGAATATACATTTGGAATCGGCATTAGATATTTGATAATAACGAAGATGCATTTACTCCGACCAAAAATATTCAAATTTACCTGTGACTGTATCGGAAAAACTCGAGCAGAGCTCACCATAAAAATGCCACTGAATATCAAAATCCGCGTGAACAGAAGGTCCAGTTCGATTTTTTGCGACCGCCTCTTCAAGCTCCGCCAAGCTGAAAATAAATTACCTGAGTCGTCCGAGCGCGAGACTGCCTGGTTCCGGGTTAGGCCTTATAAAAGTCTAAGTAGGCTCTTCTCACAATTCACAATATCCTCTGGCTTTGCCCATATTCCTGACAAGAAGCAAAGGACTTACAAGACGTGGCCGCGACACAGCAAGAAGTACCTCTCCCTCCCCTGCACATAAGAATTACTTTGCCTTGTGCGTGGACGGTAGTGTTAGAGCTGGGAGGGGGCGAAGAAGCATTCCCTAGGGTATGTTCCCATTACATACCGGAGCTGCTCCATGCCGGATAATCATTAGGGACGTGCGGGATGCGGGAAAAA
>NC_051407.1:40656495-40656924 GCF_015228065.2 Penaeus monodon
ACTCCTACTTCCTAGTTGCTAATGGTGACCCTAAATTCCTAGGCCGCCGAACCACTATTTTTTCTAGATCAACAAAAACACCTTACGATACCATTTCTTCTCTTATCTATTTTGCATGAAAGATTCGTACAATACACAGTACCGAAGTTGATGCATCGAGTCTCAGTGACGTCTGGAAACCTCGTCACACTTTCTAATTAAGACACAGTACAAGGGTGGCCTCAGCTCCCTTGTCGCACACTAATGAATATTCATGTCTGTATGAGGGATACCGCTGAGTGTGCTGGTGCCTGGCTTCCCACCATCCGAGTCTCCCCTCCAATATAGCCCCACCCAGTGGCAGCCGCCTATGCTCTCTCCGCCTCCAGGCTCCCCGTGATCTTCTCTCTGATCTGTCTCTCCCTTCATTATGTCCCGTCCTTCCCTGGC
>NC_051407.1:40657345-40657832 GCF_015228065.2 Penaeus monodon
GTCACGGATGCTACCATCAGTATACCATGCATGAGTATATCTGCGTGCTGTCTCTGGGAATTCATGAACACAGAATTCATTCAGCATTCCTTTATTTCAGCCTTAACAAGGTTGTCGTTGTTTTTTCCCTTTTCCCTATGTCCCTTTTACTGTACCTCACTTCCCCATTGTTTCTTCCTTATTTTCTCTGTCTCCCCTTCCTGTCTCCTTTATATTCACCGTGCATGCATTTCGTTCTCTGTCACAGTGGCGTTTGTGATTCGCCCTAGGCCATCAGACTGTTGTTGTTGGCCTCCCGTGTCTCTCTGTTTACACTGTAATCACTGGCTCCTCTCCCTCCGCTGCCCTCTCAGTGTTCTTGTAGTTTGTACAGCTTACAGTATCCAAAACTCATTCAGCCTCCAGGGGGACAGGTGTTCCGTTTTTTATTTTGTTATGCTTAGTTCATTTGTTTATGTTATGATCATAAATATCATTAATGTTTTAA
>NC_051407.1:40657959-40658554 GCF_015228065.2 Penaeus monodon
AATGTAGAAGTGCATGTTTGTGCGTTTGAGTGTGTACAAATGCATGTTTATGTATGTGTGTACAATGAAACGTAATATCCCCACCACCACCTGCATCTCTTATGCAGGGGGAGTATCGCTTTATAAATAAATAAAGCTGCAGAAATAGGGTTATGGTCACTTCACCGTTGCATCGCCATGGCAACCCGAGCTGGCCGTCATCTAAGTCCGCAAGCTTTATACATACACAAAATATTAAAAGAGAAAAGAAAAAAAAAGAACGATTGCATTTAATTTCTTTCTCTGTTATTAAACCAAACCATTCGAATTCAAAGAAAACCCATTTCCGACAAGAGACAATCAACTGTTTTGAAATCCCTCCATACGGACCAGTTGCGTAATATGGACACAATGCAGTCCTTTTTATAGAAAAAATAAAATCGCTTTGCTCAGTACGATGTATATTCTGGTTTCAAATTCTTGTTTTACTTTTACAGCCTATGGACCTTAATCATAGAAGTAACGGTGGGAATATGACAGAGGTTGTGGTCTGAAAGCTGAACCTATATATGCCGAGGGTTACTCTGTGTGTAAATAGTCTCCACGTGTACGCAAC
>NC_051407.1:40659201-40659718 GCF_015228065.2 Penaeus monodon
GCCTAACCCAAATCCTCCCGCATCCTTTCCCAAAACACGAGTCGAAGACCTAATGGCTCCGTATTTTGGCGGGCATTTCAAGCGAGTCCCCGGATTATCAGACGCGCGCACGGATAATTGAATAAAGCCCCGAACTAACAGTTTTACGGCAGCCGGGGATAAACATGTTGCCAAGCGGACCGCTCAGCCGGACCTATCACTCAACCGGACTTCTCTCTCGACCGGACTACTCCTCAACCGGACTTTTCTACGGATCCCTCACCCCATCAGACTTATCAACCGGAGATCTCACTCAATCGAACTCCTCACTCAACCGAACCTTCCACCCATAACTCTCTAACGAGGACCTTCTTGCATGGGTCATATATATTGGACAGGTCACTGCGCTCGGTCTTTTAATTATACATTAAACAGAGCTGAATATAACAGTGCCATAGCTACTGCTATTAATTATCAGGTAAAGTGAATATAGACCGGTTAGTAATGTCGAGCCGTGGAGAGGGCGGTGATGCGATAG
>NC_051407.1:40660456-40662120 GCF_015228065.2 Penaeus monodon
AAGCAAAATCAACTGAAACCATCAGAAACGCAATGTGAACAGCACGAGCTTTGAACATTTCTCTTTCTGCGAGAAAACGCTCAAGACTAATGACTATGACAATAATAGTTACCGATTTGCCTTTTTTTTCGGTAGGATCCGGGACTCTCAAGATGGGACGTCGATTAGCCTTATTGTCTTGGCCCGAGAAGTTAGGATTCTTTCTTCCTATTCTTTCCTTTGACGATATACAGGAATAAGAATCTTCACGGGTATAAATTTGGGCGATTCTTATTTATTCGGGAAAAGACGATTTAAGGATACGTTTGTTCTTTCTATAATTTCCATAAATGCGAGGATATTATATTTAACTTTTGAAATAGTATGATAACAATACAGACAGCAATATTTATTGATGAACAAATACAGGCATTTGATTAAAATTCTATTGGTAATTCCTACATGTTCTTAAATATGAACAAGATACATACGTAATCTGCCTTTCATATACATAATGCATAAATCAGTGCGCTCGTTCGTTCCTCAAACAACACAGGTCACCCAGACACTGCCTTTATTTACTGTTTTTTTGTTTTTTTACAGACATAAGTAACAATCAGATGACTGCATTAAAGAGCTAAACGCTTAATGTATTTAATAATAACAGGAGCTCTAACTAATCACACATAATTGCCTATATTTTGGGTGTGTTTGACTACAACATTAATGATACACTGCAGGGAGCGTTCATAAATCCCACAGTAATGTACCATATGTCCTGCCACAGCTAGCTCCATTATTAGTAATCTCTACAGACATGCTCGTATTTTGAGGTTCGTGGAAAAGTTATATCATTCAACCCATTTTTTTCATGTAAAATGGCTATGAACAATGCCCGTTGGCATTTGCACTGGTGTCACTGTATACCATTACACTTCTACATATTTCGGCGGTAACTATATGTAATGTAACTATATCTCTACCCATGCATTCCTCCACATTTTGTGGGAATGGCTGTGTTATTATCTGTATGATGCCTCTTGATTCTAGGTTTCATTACTTTAATAGAAAACAGTGTCATTAGATGACGTCATTTGACCCTTTGTTGTCATAATGGAGCAATTAATAATTCTAAGAAACTTATAATAAACGCCGAGGAAAACGGTCAGCTGCATTAATCATTATCATTACATAACACAACAGACGTAGGCCCCAATTGTTTAAGGGACACACGTATATCCCTGGTGTTGAAAAACAAGGAGAATATCTAAAACTCGTTAGAATATTTTAATCTCCGTTTCGGAAATATACAAAACTAATTTCGTGGTTATTGGAACAGAAAGTTGGAACTAACTAACTGCGAAAATGTGTACCATCAACACTGAAAAGTACAACATTAATCACCTTCTAAATAAAATACCAAAGGATTATGACGATTTTACATACGTCTAAAAAAGTCACGGGAATTCATGGCTTCGCCTTAACACGGTAAATAATTCAGTCTGGATCTTATCCAACCAACCGTCTGCTTGAATAATGAAAACAGACTATACTCCTACCTTAAAACTCTTCTTGGCATATTTGATCTATATCATCGAGAAACAACTCTACGGCTAAAATAAGCCAATTTTCAATTAAGTCGATCACATCATGAGAGGAAGGGGGGAAGAAGGGAGGCGAGGAAG
>NC_051407.1:40662179-40663454 GCF_015228065.2 Penaeus monodon
TCTACACACCGCACAGCTCATAAGGCGGACGAATCTCCAAAGCACTTGGAAGGGACAATGGACGTAACAGAATAACAAGTTGGAATGGCATTTCTTACTGAGGGTAGTAAATGGCCAAATGTAGGAAAAGCCACCATGCCACACGCCATCGCCTCGTTTAAAGCTTTAAAAAATGATAAAAATCACCAATATGCCTGAAATGAATGTGCCAATTCCACGGGTAAAAATGAGAACGCGCCACTTATTCCCAGGAATCAAGGAGAGTAATATAATTTTCTAACGAAAATGTGCGCTCAGTCAAGTAACATACTCATTAGAGAGAACACATTTTGCAGAAGATGGGAAAGAAGATGATAAGAAGATAAGAACTTTTTTAAAAAACTCGAGCGAAGAAAAGAAAATGAAAAATCACGTCTGAAGTTTACAGTCATGAGAAGTGCGTGAAAGAAGAGACTACCTCCAGGGTGCTCTTTCTCAGTTAAATGTCGCGGGCCCTGAATCCGAGCAAAAAATATCCCGTTTACACAGTGCAGGTTGCTCGCCGTGATTTCTGAGCTGCAACAACCAGAAGGATGAGGTCGTGAGATGGCCTTAAACGAGCGGACAACATCTCTTGGGTTATTTGTCCCTGCCCTATAACTATTCCCTTGCGAGACGTAAAAGAAACGCTATTAAAAGAATGTCCGCAGTTATAAAAATCAAATGTGTTTTGGGGATGAGCCGAAGGGGAGTGCATACATTTTTTTCTATGGTGCTTGTGTCTTAGCAGGTTTCATTGATAGTCTTGATAAATCTTTCATGATGTAAAATACACTATCCGGTTTGTAATAAAAAAAAAAATTGGAACTCGAAACAGTGATTTTTTTAAAATTAGGAATCAGAAACGCAACTTTAAAATGATGAGAAGGAACCTGTGATATTTCACGTTATGGCATTTTTCATGCGCAATACACACTATTTTTTCCATCATCGTAACCTTCTTACGTCATAAGTTAATCATAACTTTTACTATTTCAGCACTTACCCCGGGACGGGCTTCAACAGGACGGCCAGATATGAAAAGGTGAATTCTTAAGATGCTAGCTTTTGGGACTTCATACCTTGCAGCAAAGCAGGAACAAATGAGATTGTATAAAGGATTTCACTTCAATATCGCCAGATGGAAGCAGGTAAATCTCGGATTTTAGCTTTTGCATGCAATTTCATCTTATGCAAATTTTGAAATGCATAATTCTTTTATCTCCAGACTCTACCTCGCTTTTTTTTCGTCCTTGC
>NC_051407.1:40663522-40663979 GCF_015228065.2 Penaeus monodon
CCCTCATTGCATCTGATATTGAACATTTCTTTAGGACATAAAATAGGCAAACTTACTACATGTCAAAAGACGGTGTCTAAATGTAATGCAAAAAAAAAAAAAAAATGAAATAGAGAGCTGCGCACCTCCTTCAAACGGCCTCGCCACCGACACCATATCCATCATCAGCGCGGCGATCACCATCGCCACTGCGGGCAAGGGCCATCAACAATAACAATACTCCAGCGCCATCACCATCAAGGCCGCTCCGGCCACCATCACGGGCTGCCATTCTTGTGGTCCAATATCCCGTTGTTGTGCGCATGACGGTTATGGAGAAGTATGGTCATGCAGGGCGAGAAAGGATTAATATTTTACTTCCAGCCACAGCCACGACTGAATATTACTGGATATCATTGGCACTAAAACTCACTGCCAAGCTGATCGCACCATAAATTATTTTTACTGCCCACACAGG
>NC_051407.1:40664078-40664697 GCF_015228065.2 Penaeus monodon
TACGTGTATACGTTTTGCACGGGCGTATTTTTCCTACCCGGGTAGATGAACGACCTCTCTTGGAGAATGATGGAAAACAGCTGGAGAGAAAAGACGCCGATTTTTTTTCTTAATTTTCTTCCTTTCTCTCCCACTTACTCTCATTATATCTGGCCGTAATCATTACGCGTATCACCCAAAACTGTCATTACGATATCTATCAATGTCAAGCTCATGATAACGTCAAGCTCATGAATGCACGCTTAAGGAAGTAGCCGTAATTTTCAAGTCCTTCCTTTTTTGGAGACCTATGACATAAGCACCGGTAACATAAGTTTCCATCTGCCATTTTTTAAAAATTCAAGCTCTATTTTTATCCCAATGTAACAAATGTCTTTTATTTTCAAATATTTCGTTACAGACACTGACGCTTTGTTTCGTATACCGCTAACGAAGATATGCGAAACATGTTGCAATCTTAAGGGATGAGATATATATTCACTCGAATTATGCATATTTTATATAGAATCCTATCTCTACCACTGAACATTCTGTGTAGATAGTTTACGTAAAGAATAAATCCTCTAGAACAGCTTTCATAAGTACCCATTATCATCCCGCAAATTTTGCCTCCCCAATA
>NC_051407.1:40664782-40665136 GCF_015228065.2 Penaeus monodon
CGAAAAGTGTTTTTTTTTTTCTTTTCTTTTCCTCATCTGCTCCCGAACTGCATCTCACATTTCCCTATCATTTATACTTCCTTTATCATTTATACTTCCTTTTTATACTTAATTCTGCTTCCCCCAACCATCTCCATAGTCGAGCAGCATCTGTGAGCGGCATTCCATCCATCTCCCGTACACCATTCTTTAATACCGCGCTCCCTCCTCGCTTCCGTATCATTTCCTTCTGATTTGCTCTCAGATTAATCGCTCTCCGTAGACCCTTGCTCCCCTTCCTTGATTTTCACCGTGTTACCGAAGAAACAAAATCGGCTCGAGCACTCAAGGCCCTTCGCTTTTCCGGAGACGCCT
>NC_051407.1:40665225-40665329 GCF_015228065.2 Penaeus monodon
CGAACTTGCGTTTCTTGAGTATTGGTGGTTCCCTGCTAATAAGTGCATACGAGTGTTCCTCTTTTCGTACTTATACTTATATATCCTGAAACCGACTTGTTTGG
>NC_051407.1:40665581-40665981 GCF_015228065.2 Penaeus monodon
GTTCATATGAACAATATCTCCCGAGAGGCGGTCGCGCTGCCAGCGCCGCATCTGCGAGTGGTGTTAGGCAGAAGGGGAAGAGCATAGAGAGCGTGAGGAGAGGGGTAGGGAGGGGTGAATCTTTTGTTTCAGGATGCCTGTATCGTTTTTCCAATTTTTGCCTCTTCATCAGCTGCGAGGTGAAGGTGCGCATGACTGGTACTGAGGGCACTTGCCTCGCCGCTCCCTGCGCCGTTGCAGCACGAAATGCCAATACTTTGGGCTATTCATTTCCCGAACTTCAGATGCATAATGGCAAGAGGCCTTCATGAATATCTGCGGAATGACCTATTACCATTGTGTTTATTATGGACCTGTATTACGCTTTTGGTCCGCATTGCACAGACATGAATTTCCTATG
>NC_051407.1:40666041-40666420 GCF_015228065.2 Penaeus monodon
TATGCTCATCAATTAGGAGGTTACTTTTACGGGGATATCAAACAACCAAATGAATTTTCATCACGATTGTGACGCCGCTCATTAACAAAGGATGCCTGCATATTCGAGCACATGCAGCAGCGTACCCTGACATATTATAAAATTATAATTCAATTACATTAATTCCAATTAATATCGTTACATATGTTCCGTAAAATGTCGTGCCGTAATGGAAGTGAAATCCAACAAACAATGGTTGGGCGAGCAACTTCTAACGGGATCCTTACCTTTTATGTGATCATAAGAGCTCCGAAAACGACCTTGACTTCTGTTGTTTTTACCTTATATTCCTCTACATAGTTCGCACTGACCCAAATACTGCCGTACTAATCGTGCTTGC
>NC_051407.1:40666458-40667061 GCF_015228065.2 Penaeus monodon
CTCTAGGTTAAATGAGCACCGTACAAAACAACGTTATTACAGATGATGCGATTAAGAAGTATTAGTATGTATAAAAAGATGCCCAACTAAGGATAACAGTCACTCGTAATGATTATATTACAAAGCGAAATTTATACTGACAACACATAAATATCCATACTATTATCACGCGTGAATAAAATCTGTATAACATTTAATGGACATTTAATAACAGTTTTTAAAAAGAGTCATTACTTTTATATACGTTAAACAAAGAACTTAAATACAGAACATTATATTATAAAGACGCGTAATAAACGAATCTAAAACATTCGATATTATTATATACCATAACTTAGCATTACAGCTCCCTAAAGGACTCATAAAGGCATCGAATAGTAGTGTTTACATTCGCCTCACGTAATACAGGGTGCGATATACGATGTAATAACTAACAGGTACACATTCTAATTATCATACAATCCATATCGGGTGTATAATTATGTATGATAGTCAAAAAATAAAATATATATTTAATGGTACGTATTACACGACAGTAAGTCTACAGCATTTTAATATATATTTGCAATTAAATAAGTGCCGTCTGCATAAGTGAGTATTCAC
>NC_051407.1:40667258-40667724 GCF_015228065.2 Penaeus monodon
GGGGGGGGGGGTGCGTGCGTGTGCGTGCATGCATGTGTTTGTGTCTGCAGTCCTTATTCTGCTGTCCATGGCTCTTTGTACAATAACCGTGGCTTGTAGGAAAAATCAATGCACCATAAGTGCATGGCGAGCCACTTCTATAATCTCTCGAATAATGTCAACAGGAGTCACTTTGCTAGCTTCGTCAACCCCTATATACGTGAAACATACTCTACGTACTTGACAAGCCACTGAAGTTAATGAGTTCAACAGTACTCACTTAAAAGGTTATAGGGGAAAAGATCGAAAAAAGATGACTAGGGGAATTGGGGAAAATATAGGGGAAATAGGGGAAAAGATCGAATAGGGGAAATAGGGGAAATAGGGGAAAAGATAGGGGAAATAGGGGAAAAGATCGAAAAAATAGGGGAAAAGATCGAAAAAAGATGACTAGGCTGTCCAGAAAAACTGGAATATTTCAATAGTT